>NW_026061285.1:12500-42323 GCF_024217435.2 Syngnathus scovelli
GTAAGAGGCTCGTCCGGGGATGAGGCAGCATCCCCGGGCGGCGGGCGGGAGGAGGCAGCCTCCCGCAAGCGGAACTTAGTTGTTGGATGATGACAGCGGGCGTGCGTAAGAGGCTCGTCCGGGGATGAGGCAGCATCCCCGGGCGGCGGGCGGGAGGAGGCAGCCTCCCGCAAGCGGAACTTAGTCGTCGGAGGATGTCAGCGGGCGTGCGTAAGATAACGTATGTCCGCCTCTCGGTCACTCTGGCCGGGCGTGGGTGTGCGTCCGCGCCCGTCTTGTGAACCTCCAAGTGGAACTTAGTGATCGGAGGATGACACCGGGCGTGCGTAAGAGGCGCGTCCGGGGATGAGGCAGCATCCTCGGGCGTCAGCCGGGAGTAGGCAGCCTCCCCCAAGTGGAACGTAGCCTCCACTAAGTGGAACTCAGTCTCCGGAGGATGACAGCGGGCGTGCGTAAGAGGCGCGTCCGGGGATGAGGCAGCATCCTCGGACACCGGCCGGGAGCGCGCGGGCGCTGTGGAAGTAAGTACATCCGCTCCTGGTACCTAAAAATTCCTCCAGCGGCGGGCCCCGGGCCTAAACTTTCTCCGGGCCGCGCAACACGCACTTTCCGCCGGACACCGACGGAGGCAACGTCCCCCTCCTGCGGTGACAAAAAAAATCCACCCCTGGTACCTAAAAATTTCTCCAGCGGCGGGCCCCTGGCCTAAACTTTCTCCGGCCCGCGCAACACGCACTTTCCGTCGGACACGGACGGAGGCAACGTCCCCCTCCTGCGGTGACAAAAAAAATCCACCCCTGGTACCTAAAAATTTCTCCAGCGGCGGGCCCCTGGCCTAAATTTTCTCCGGCCCGCGCAACACGCACTTTGCGCCGGACGCCGGTCCCAAACCACCACCGCCGACCGCCACAAGGCGACAGCCACCATCCCCAAGCGCCATCCCCGACCGCCACAAGGCGACCGCCACAAGGCGACCGCCACAAGGCGACAGCCACCATCCCCAAGCGCCATCCCCGACCGCCACAAGGCGACCGCCACCAGCCGACCGCCACAAGGCGACAGCCACCATCCCCAAGCGCCATCCCCAAGCGCCACCCCCGACCGCCACCAGCCGACCGCCACCAGCCGACCGCCACCAGCCGACCGCCACCAGCCGACAGCCACCATCCCCAAGCGCCACCCCCGACCGCCGCCCCCCGACCGCCACAAGGCGACCGCCACCAGCCGACCGCCACAAGGCGACAGCCACCATCCCCAAGCGCCACCCCCGACCGCCACCCCCCGACCGCCACCAGCCGACCGCCACCAGCCGACCGCCACCAGCCGACCGCCACAAGGCGACAGCCACCATCCCCAAGCGCCATCCCCGACCGCCACCCCCCGACCGCCACAAGGCGACAGCCACCATCCCCAAGCGCCATCCCCGACCGCCACCCCCCGACCGCCACCAGCCGACCGCCACCAGCCGACCGCCACAAGGCGACAGCCACCATCCCCAAGCGCCATCCCCGACCGCCACAAGGCGACCGCCACAAGGCGACCGCCACCAGCCGACCGCCACAAGGCGACAGCCACCATCCCCAAGCGCCATCCCCGACCGCCACAAGGCGACCGCCACAAGGCGACCGCCACCAGCCGACCGCCACAAGGCGACAGCCACCATCCCCAAGCGCCATCCCCGACCGCCACCCCCCGACCGCCACCAGCCGACCGCCACCAGCCGACAGCCACCATCCCCAAGCGCCATCCCCAAGCGCCACCCCCGACCGCCACCAGCCGACCGCCACCAGCCGACCGCCACCAGCCGACCGCCACCAGCCGACAGCCACCATCCCCAAGCGCCATCCCCAAGCGCCACCCCCGACCGCCACCAGCCGACAGCCACCAGCCGACCGCCACCAGCCGACCGCCACCGGCCGTTCGCGGTGTGCGCCGCCGTTCCCCAAGCACCCTCCGGGACGAAGCCGGAGCCAGAGAATAGCAGCGGTGGTGCGTAAAAGCTGCGGCCGGGCCTCGCGGAAGGTCCCCGGGCGGCGAGCTGCGGAGCCCCGGCCTCCAGCTTCCACCAGGTAATAGGACCGGGCGCGCGTAAAAGCTGCGGCCGGGCCTCGCGGAAGGTCCTCGGGCATCCAGCGAGATCACACGGCCCCCACCGGAGGCGGCTAGCGCCTCCGTAGAGTAGTACCGGCCCGTGGAAGCGGCCGCCCGTCAGCCTGCGTTGCCGCTGGTCGAAAAATGCACTAAGTGCCAAACCCCATTCATTTACAACGGCGTGTCCGCCAGAGGGCGCACTTCCCCCGGCGGACCAGCCGGCGGGGCTCGTTAGAGAGTGTATCCGCCTGGCAGTGCCTCCTGGACGGCCTGTATTCCGGACCGCGACCGCTAACTTACGGGAGCCTAAACGGCCCGCGGACCAGCCGGCGGGTCCTCCGTGAAAGCCTATCCGCCTGGCGGTGCCTCCTGGCCGGCCTGGATTCCGGACCGCGACCGCTCACTCGCGGGACCCTAAACGGCCCGCGGACCAGCCGGCGGGTCCTCCGTGAAAGCCTATCCGCCTGGCGGTGCCTCCTGGCCGGCCTGGATTCCGGACCGCCACCGCTCACTCGCGGGACCCTAAACGGCCCGCGGACCAGCCGGCGGCTCCTCCGTGAAAGCCTATCCGCCTGGCGGTGCCTCCTGGCCGGCCTGGATTCCGGACCGCCACCGCTCACTCGCGGGACCCTAATCGGCCCGCGGACCAGCCGGCGGATCCTCCGTGAAAGCCTATCCGCCTTCGCCGGTTCCCCGGCCGGCCACGGGTGGCGAGAATCCGGCCTCCTCGCCCGGAGCGCGCTTCGACTTGGGCGAAAAATGCACCAAGTGCCAAACCCCATTCATTTACAACGGCGTGTCCGCCAGAGGGCGCACTTCCTCCGGCCGGCGGGGCTCGTTAGAGAGCGCGTCCGCCTTGGCCGGTTCCCCGGCCGGCCACGGGTGGCGAGAATCCGGCCTCCTCGCCCGGAGCGCGCTTCGACTTGGGCGAAAAATGCACTAAGTGCCAAACCCCATTCATTTACAACGGCGTGTCCGCCAGAGGGCGCACTTCCTCCGGCCGGCGGGGCTCGTTAGAGAGCGCGTCCGCTTTCGCCGGTTCCCCGGTCGGCCGCGAACGGCGAAAAGCCGGCCTCTTCCCCCGGAGCCCGGTGGGCGAATTTTTTTTTTTTTTTTTTTTTTCAAAGTGCCAACGGCTCTCGCGCCGCGCTGCGTCCGCCTTCGCCGGTTCCCCGGTCGGCCCGAACGAGCGAAAATTCGGCCTCTTGCCCCGGAGCCCGGTCGGCGAATTATTTATTTATTTATTTATTTATTTATTTATTTATTTATTTATTTATTTTTCCAAAGTGCCAACGGCTCTCGCGCCGCGATGCGTCCGCCTTCGCCGGTTCCCCGGTCGGCCACGAACGGCCAAAAATCGGCCTCTCCCCCCGGAGCCCGGTCGGCGAATTATTATTTATTTATTTATTTATTTATTTATTTATTTTTCCAAAGTGCCAACGGCTCTCGCGCCGCGATGCGTCCGCCTTCGCCGGTTCCCCGGTCGGCCACGAAGTATTGCGCATGATTATACGCGATGTTAATATTTATTTAATTATTAAATAAATACATACATGTGTTTATTAATAATATACGCGATGTTAATATTTATTTAATTATTACCTATATTATGAATAAACTAACGGTGATTTTACACGATTTGACTACATACGTGACCGTGAGATAGTGCCGAGGGCTCCCGCGCCGTCACGCGTCCGCCTTGGCACGGGTCGCCCGCGGCAGCGAGCGTTCGGCTCGCGGGGGTCCGCGGGGTGTTATTAGGGAGTGCGGCAGCCGTGCCGAGGCTCCGGCCGGCCGCCGGAAGTCCCGCGGGGGAGCGTCGGAGCTCCGCGAGGCCGGCCGGGGAGCCTCTTAGTCATCGCCCGCGCTCGCGGTGGTCCCGGTCGCTTAAAGTGCCACGGGAGGCGTAGCGATGCGAGTGAGTGTGCGCCAAGTGCGAGAGGCGGTGCATTTACGCGCCGTGTCCGCGAGAGGGAGGCAATTCCCCGTTGCGACCTCCGGGAGATCAGCGGGCCGTTCAAATCGCTTAGCCGGGGTGCCGGGAGCCGAGTTAGGAGGGGGGCGCGCGGAGAACCGGCCGGAGGTCCCCTGGAAGCTCAGCGGGACGTGGGAAACGCTTGGCCGGGGTGCCGGAAGCCTCGGCCGGCTTAAAAGTGAGGAGGAAAGCGCGCGGAGAACCGGCCGGAGGTCCCCTGGAAGCTCAGCGGGCCGTGGGAAAAAAGCTCAGCCGGGGTGCCGGAAGCCTCGGCCGGCTTAAAACGTGAGGAGGAAAGCACCGGGAGAACCGGCTGGAGGTCTTCTGGAAGCTCAGCGGGCCGCCGAAAACGCGTAGCCGAGGTGCCGGGAGCCTCCTCGGGCGTCAAAAGTGAGGAGCGACGCACCCCCGAGAACCGCCTGGGTCCTCCAGCCACCGTTGAAAAAGACGTCGAGTCAGGCTACCTTAAGAGAGTCACAGCTACTCCCGCCGTTTACCCGCGCGGAGCGTCATCGCCTCCGCGAACCGTCAAAAATAAATAAATACATGAATAAATGTCAAGTGAGCCTACCTTAAGAGAGTCGTAGTTACTCCCGCCGTTCGGCCGCTCAAAGTGTCATCGGAAGCGGACCCACGCAAGTAAGTGTGCGCAAAGTGCGAGAGGTGGTGTTTTTACTCGCCGCGTCCGCCAGAGGGAGGCAATTCCCCGCCGCGACGGCACGGGCAGCTTCCGAGCGTCTCCCCGAGCGCTCGGAAGTCCGTGCGGGGGGGAGATGAGAGCCGTGCGAGGTACCAGAGGTGGAGCCGGACGGCGCGGTGCTTCCAAGCAGCCGATCCGCTGGGCTTGGAGCTATTTTCGGCCGCCGGAGGTCCCGCGGAGGAGCGTCGGAGCTCCGCGAGGCCGGGGAGCCTCTCGGTAATCACCCGGGGCCGGCGGAGCGTTATTCGGCCGCTCTGCGCGCGCGCGCACGGCCTCCCGGCGGTGCCGGGGGGTGGTGCGCGAGCGCGCCGGCCGCCGGAGGTCCCGCGGAGGAGCGTCGGAGCTCCGCGAGGCCGGGGAGCCTCTCGGTAATCACCCGGGGCCGGCGGAGCGTTATTCGGCCGCTCTGCGCGCGCGCGCACGGCCTCCCGGCGGTGCCGGGGGGTGGTGCGCGAGCGCGCCGGCCGCCGGAGGTCCCGCGGAGGAGCGTCGGAGCTCCGCGAGGCCGGGGAGCCTCTCGGTAATCACCCGGGGCCGGCGGAGCGTTATTCGGCCGCTCTGCGCGCGCGCGCACGGCCTCCCGGCGGTGCCGGGGGGTGGTGCGCGAGCGCGCCGGCCGCCGGAGGTCCCGCGGAGGAGCGTCGGAGCTCCGCGAGGCCGGGGAGCCTCTCGGTAATCACCCGGGGCCGGCGGAGCGTTATTCGGCCGCTCTGCGCGCGCGCGCACGGCCTCCCGGCGGTGCCGGGGGGTGGTGCGCGAGCGCGCCGGCCGCCGGAGGTCCCGCGGAGGAGCGTCGGAGCTCCGCGAGGCCGGGGAGCCTCTCGGTAATCACCCGGGGCCGGCGGAGCGTTATTCGGCCGCTCTGCGCGCGCGCGCACGGCCTCCCGGCGGTGCCGGTCGCCTCCGCGAACCGCCAAAATAAATGTCAAGTGAGCCTACCTTAAGAGAGTCACAGTTACTCCCGCCGTTTACCCGCGCGGAGCGTCATCGCCTCCGCGAACCGTCAAAAATAAATAAATACATGAATAAATAAATGTCAAGTGAGCCTACCTTAAGAGAGTCACAGTTACTCCCGCCGTTTACCCGCGCGGAGCGTCATCGCCTCCGCGAACCGTCAAAAATAAATAAATACATAAATAAATAGTCAAGTGAGCCTACCTTAGGAGAGTCGCAGTTACTCCCGCCGTTCGGCCGCTTAAAGTGCCACGGGAGGCGTAGCAATGCGAGTGAGTGTGCGCCAAGTGCGAGAGGCGGTGTATTTACTCGCCGTGTCCGCGAGAGGGAGGTAACTCCCCGTTGCGACCTCCGGGAGAGCAACGGGCCGCCGAAAACGCTCAGCCGAGGTGCTGGAAGCCTCGGCCGGCTCGCAAAGCGAGGCGCGAGGCACCGGGAGAACCGGCTGGAGGTCCCCTGGAAGCTCAGCGGGCCGTGGGAAACGCTCGGCCGAGGTGCTGGAAGCCTCGGCCGGCTCACAAAGCGAGGCGGGAGGCACCGGGAGAACCGGCTGGAGGTCCCTCGGAAGCTCAGCGGGCCGTGGAGAAAGCTTAGCCGGGGTGCTGGAAGCCTCGGCCGGCTCACAAAGCGAGGCGCGAGGCACCGGGAGAACCGGCTGCAGGTCCCCTGGAAGCTCAGCGGGCCGTGGAGAAAGCTTAGCCGGGGTGCTGGAAGCCTCGGCCGGCTCACAAAGCGAGGCGCGAGGCACCGGGAGAACCGGCTGGAGGTCCCTCGGAAGCTCAGCGGGCCGTGGAGAAAGCTTAGCCGGGGTGCCGGAAGCCTCGGCCGGCTTAAAATGTGAGGAGGAAACCGGCTGGACGTCTTCTGGAAGATCAGCGGGCCGTGGAAAATGCTAAGCCGAGGTGCTGGTTGTCGAATAAGGCTCCGCCATCTCGTAGAAGGTGCTAATAAAGTTCATATCCGCTCGGCTGGAGGTAATTGGCCAGCGGACCGGCCGGCGGGACCTCCGTGACCGCCTATCCGCCTGCCGGTGGCTGCTGGCCGGCGTGCATTCCGGGCCGCGACCGCTAACTTACGGGACCCTAAATGGCCCGCGGACCAGCTGGCGGGACCTCCGTGACAGCCTACCCGCCTGGCGGTGGCTGCTGGCCGGCGTGGATTCCGGGCCGCGACCGCTCACTTACGGGACCCTAATTGGCCCGCGGACCAGCTGGCGGGACCTCCGTGACAGCCTACCCGCCTCCCGGTGGCTGCTGGCCGGCGCGGATTCCGGGCCGCGACCGCTAACTTACGGGACCCCAATTGGCCCGCGGACCAGCCGGCGGGACCCCCGTGACCGCCTATCCGCCTTGGCCGGTTCCCCGGCCGGCCACGGATGGCGAGAATCCGGCCTCCTCGCCCGGAGCGCTCGTCGGCTTCGGCGAAAAATGCACTAAGTGCCAAACCCCATTCATTTACAATGGCGTGTCCGCCAGAGGGCGCAGTTCCCCCCGCGGACCAGCCGGCGGGACCTCCGTGACCGCCTATCCGCCCGCGCTGGTTCCCCGGCCGGCGCGAATTCCGGGCCGCGACCGCTAAATTACGGGACCCAAATTGGCCCGCGGACCAGCCGGCGGGACCTCCGTGACCGCCTATCCGCCTCCGCTGGTTCCCCGGTCGGCGTGGATTCCGGACCGCGACCGCTAAATTACGGGACCCAAAATGGCCCGCGGACCAGCCGGCGGGACCTCCGTGACCGCCTATCCGCCTCCGCTGGTTCCCCGGTCGGCGTGGATTCCGGACCGCGACCGCTAAATTACGGGACCCAAATTGGCCCGCGGACCAGCCGGCGGGACCTCCGTGACCGCCTATCCGCCTCCGCTGGTTCCCCGGTCGGCGTGGATTCCGGACCGCGACCGCTAAATTACGGGACCCAAAATGGCCCGCGGACCAGCCGGCGGGACCTCCGTGACCGCCTATCCGCCTCCGCTGGTTCCCCGGTCGGCCACAGATGACGAATATTCGGCCTCTCGCTCTGGAAGTCCTGCCGACTTAGCCGAAAATTTTCTAAGTGCCATCGGCTCTCGCTCGGAAAAGTGTCCGCCTCGTCTGGTTCCCCAGCTCGGCCTCAGAATTCGAAAATTCGGCCTCTCTGAGGTACCAGGGGTAGGCTTTATGTACTTGGTCCCCCCAGTTAGTGTACTCATCACTTTACCCCCCTTTCGCAAAATATAGTCGGCACGTATGTGCAGAACTGTTTATTTTCATTTTAAAAATTTTCTAAGTGCCAGCGGAAGCTGTCACACGAACTGTCCGAGCTACCACGGTGCCCATCCCGGGCAGTGACGGCAAAAGGCCGATGTGTGTTTGATGGAAGTCTGAATAATTTCTAAGTGCCAACGGCTCAACCGCCGTAAAGTGTCCGCCTCGGCTGGTTCTCCATGTCGGCCCGAACGAGCGAAAATTCGGCCTCTTCCCCTGGAGGTCCGGAACATTTTGGCGAATATTTTCAAAGTGCCAACGGCTGTTCCGCCGTAAAGTGTCCGACCCGGCTGGTTCCTCCGGTCGGCCCGAACGAGCGAAAATTCGGCCTCTTCCCCTGGAGGTCCTGTGAAGTTTAACGAATATTTTCTAAGTGCCAACGGCTGTTCCGCCGTAACGTGTCCGACCCGGCTGGTTCCTCCGGTCGGCCCGAACGAGCGAAAATTCGGCCTCTTCCCCTGGAGGTCCGGACGACTTTGGCGAATATTTTCTAAGTGCGAACGGCTGTTGCGCCGTAACGTGTCCGACCCGGCTGGTTCCTCCGGTCGGCCCGAACGAGCGAAAATTCGGCCTCTTCCCCTGGAGGTCAGGAACATTTTGACGAATATTTTCAAAGTGCCAACGGCTGTTGCGCCGTAAGGTGTCCGACCCGGCTGGTTCCTCCGGTCGGCCCGAACGAGCGAAAATTCGGCCTCTTCCCCTGGAGGTCCGGAACATTTTGGCGAATATTTTCAAAGTGCCAACGGCTGTTCCGCCGTAAAGTGTCCGACCCGGCTGGTTCCTCCGGTCGGCCCGAACGAGCGAAAATTCGGCCTCTTCCCCTGGAGGTCCGGACGACTTTGGCGAATATTTTCTAAGTGCGAACGGCTGTTGCGCCGTAAAGTGTCCGACCCGGCTGGTTCCTCCGGTCGGCCCGAACGAGCGAAAATTCGGCCTCTTCCCCTGGAGGTCCGGAACATTTTGGCGAATATTTCCTAAGTGCCAACGGCTGTTGCGCCGTAACGTGTCCGACCCGGCTGGTTCCTCCGGTCGGCCCGAACAAGCGAAAATTCGGCCTCTTCCCCCTGGAGGTCCGGACGACTTTGGCGAATATTTTCTAAGTGCGAACGGCTGTTGCGCCGTAACGTGTCCGACCCGGCTGGTTCCTCCGGTCGTCCCGAACGAGCGAAAATTCGGCCTCTTCCCCTGGAGGTCCGGACGACTTTGGCGAATATTTTCTAAGTGCGAACGGCTGTTGCACCGTAACGTGTCCGACCCGGCTGGTTCCTCCGGTCGGCCCGAACGAGCGAAAATTCGGCCTCTTCCCCTGGAGGTCCGGACGACTTTGACGAATATTTTCTAAGTGCCAACGGCTGTTCCGCCGTAACGTGTCCGACCCGGCCGGTTCCTCCGGTCGGCCCGAACGAGCGAAAATTCGGCCTCTTCCCCTGGAGGTCCGGAACATTTTGGCGAATATTTTCTAAGTGCGAACGGCTGTTGCGCCGTAAAGTGTCCGACCCGGCTGGTTCCTCCGGTCGGCCCGAACGAGCGAAAATTCGGCCTCTTCCCCTGGAGGTCCGGACGACTTTGACGAATATTTTCTAAGTGCCAACGGCTGTTCCGCCGTAACGTGTCCGACCCGGCCGGTTCCTCCGGTCGGCCCGAACGAGCGAAAATTCGGCCTCTTCCCCTGGAGGTCCGGAACATTTTGGCGAATATTTTCTAAGTGCGAACGGCTGTTGCGCCGTAAAGTGTCCGACCCGGCCGGTTCCTCCGGTCGGCCCGAACGAGCGAAAATTCGGCCTCTTCCCCTGGAGGTCCGGAACATTTTGGCGAATATTTTCAAAGTGCCAACGGCTGTTGCGCCGTAACGTGTCCGACCCGGCTGGTTCCTCCGGTCGGCCCGAACGAGCGAAAATTCGGCCTCTTCCCCTGGAGGTCCGGACGACTTTGGCGAATATTTTCTAAGTGCGAACGGCTGTTGCGCCGTAACGTGTCCGACCCGGCTGGTTCCTCCGGTCGGCCCGAACGAGCGAAAATTCGGCCTCTTCCCCTGGAGGTCCGGAACATTTTGGCGAATATTTTCAAAGTGCCAACGGCTGTTGCGCCGTAACGTGTCCGACCCGGCTGGTTCCTCCGGTCGGCTTGAACAAGCGAAAATTCGGCCTCTTCCCCTGGAGGTCCGGACGACTTTGGCGAATATTTTCTAAGTGCGAACGGCTGTTGCGCCGTAACGTGTCCGACCCGGCTGGTTCCTCCGGTCGGCCCGAACGAGCGAAAATTCGGCCTCTTCCCCTGGAGGTCCGGAACATTTTGGCGAATATTTTCTAAGTGCGAACGGCTGTTGCGCCGTAAAGTGTCCGACCCGGCCGGTTCCTCCGGTCGGCCCGAACGAGCGAAAATTCGGCCTCTTCCCCTGGAGGTCCGGAACATTTTGGCGAATATTTTCAAAGTGCCAACGGCTGCTCCGCCGTAAAGTGTCCGACCCGGCTGGTTCCTCCGGTCGGCCCGAACGAGCGAAAATTCGGCCTCTTCCCCTGGAGGTCCGGACGACTTTGGCGAATATTTTCAAAGTGCCAACGGCTGTTGCGCCGTAACGTGTCCGACCCGGCTGGTTCCTCCGGTCGGCCCGAACGAGCGAAAATTCGGCCTCTTCCCCTGGAGGTCCTGTGAAGTTTAACGAATATTTTCTAAGTGCCAACGGCTGTTGCGCCGTAACGTGTCCGACCCGGCTGGTTCCTCCGGTCGGCCCGAACGAGCGAAAATTCGGCCTCTTCCCCTGGAGGTCCGGAACATTTTGGCGAATATTTTCAAAGTGCCAACGGCTGTTGCGCCGTAACGTGTCCGACCCGGCTGGTTCCTCCGGTCGGCCCGAACAAGCGAAAATTCGGCCTCTTCCCCCTGGAGGTCCGGACGACTTTGGCGAATATTTTCTAAGTGCGAACGGCTGTTGCGCCGTAACGTGTCCGACCCGGCTGGTTCCTCCGGTCGTCCCGAACGAGCGAAAATTCGGCCTCTTCCCCTGGAGGTCCGGACGACTTTGGCGAATATTTTCTAAGTGCGAACGGCTGTTGCACCGTAACGTGTCCGACCCGGCTGGTTCCTCCGGTCGGCCCGAACGAGCGAAAATTCGGCCTCTTCCCCTGGAGGTCCGGACGACTTTGACGAATATTTTCTAAGTGCCAACGGCTGTTCCGCCGTAACGTGTCCGACCCGGCCGGTTCCTCCGGTCGGCCCGAACGAGCGAAAATTCGGCCTCTTCCCCTGGAGGTCCGGAACATTTTGGCGAATATTTTCTAAGTGCGAACGGCTGTTGCGCCGTAAAGTGTCCGACCCGGCTGGTTCCTCCGGTCGGCCCGAACGAGCGAAAATTCGGCCTCTTCCCCTGGAGGTCCGGACGACTTTGACGAATATTTTCTAAGTGCCAACGGCTGTTCCGCCGTAACGTGTCCGACCCGGCCGGTTCCTCCGGTCGGCCCGAACGAGCGAAAATTCGGCCTCTTCCCCTGGAGGTCCGGAACATTTTGGCGAATATTTTCTAAGTGCGAACGGCTGTTGCGCCGTAAAGTGTCCGACCCGGCCGGTTCCTCCGGTCGGCCCGAACGAGCGAAAATTCGGCCTCTTCCCCTGGAGGTCCGGAACATTTTGGCGAATATTTTCAAAGTGCCAACGGCTGTTGCGCCGTAACGTGTCCGACCCGGCTGGTTCCTCCGGTCGGCCCGAACGAGCGAAAATTCGGCCTCTTCCCCTGGAGGTCCGGACGACTTTGGCGAATATTTTCTAAGTGCGAACGGCTGTTGCGCCGTAACGTGTCCGACCCGGCTGGTTCCTCCGGTCGGCCCGAACGAGCGAAAATTCGGCCTCTTCCCCTGGAGGTCCGGAACATTTTGGCGAATATTTTCAAAGTGCCAACGGCTGTTGCGCCGTAACGTTCCCGACCCGGCTGGTTCCTCCGGTCGGCTTGAACAAGCGAAAATTCGGCCTCTTCCCCTGGAGGTCCGGACGACTTTGGCGAATATTTTCTAAGTGCGAACGGCTGTTGCGCCGTAAAGTGTCCGACCCGGCTGGTTCCTCCGGTCGGCCCGAACGAGCGAAAATTCGGCCTCTTCCCCTGGAGGTCCGGACGACTTTGACGAATATTTTCTAAGTGCCAACGGCTGTTCCGCCGTAACGTGTCCGACCCGGCCGGTTCCTCCGGTCGGCCCGAACGAGCGAAAATTCGGCCTCTTCCCCTGGAGGTCCTGTCAAGTTTAACGAATATTTTCTAAGTGCCATCGGCTCTTCCGCCGTTACGTGTCCGACCCGGCTGGTTCCTCCGGTCGGCCTGAACAAGTGAAAATTCGGCCTCTTCCCCTGGAGGTCCGGAACATTTTGGCGAATATTTTCTAAGTGCCATCGGCTCTTCCGCCGTAAGGTGTCCGACTCGGCCGGTTCCTCCGGTCGGCCTGAACGAGCGAAAATTCGGCCTCTTCCCCTGGAGGTCCTGTCAAGTTTAACGAATATTTTCTAAGTGCCATCGGCTCTTCCGCCGTAAGGTGTCCGACTCGGCCGGTTCCTCCGGTCGGCCTGAACAAGTGAAAATTCGGCCTCTTCCCCTGGAGGTCCGGAACATTTTGGCGAATATTTTCTAAGTGCCATCGGCTCTTCCGCCGTAAGGTGTCCGACTCGGCCGGTTCCTCCGGTCGGCCTGAACGAGCGAAAATTCGGCCTCTTCCCCTGGAGGTCCTGTCAAGTTTAACGAATATTTTCTAAGTGCCATCGGCTCTTCCGCCGTAAAGCGTCCGACTCGGCTGGTTCCCGATGTCGGCCAGAACAAGTGGAAATTCGGCCTCTTCCCCTGGAGGTCAGTTGAAGTTTAACGAATATTTTCTAAGTGCCAACGGCTGCTCCGCCGTAAAGCGTCCGACTCGGCTGGTTCCCGATGTCGGCCAGAACAAGTGAAAATTCGGCCTCTTCCCCTGGAGGTCCGTTCAAGATTAACGAATATTTCCTAAGTGCCAACGGCTGCTCCGCCGTAAAGCGTCCGACTCGGCTGGTTCCCGATGTCGGCCAGAACAAGTGAAAATTCGGCCTCTTCCCCTGGAGGTCCGTTCAAGATTAACGAATATTTTCTAAGTGCCAACGGCTCTTGCGCCGAAAAGCGTCCGCCTCGGCTGGTTCCCGCGGTCGGACACAAAATGTGTCAATTCGGCCTCTCTGAGGTACCAGGGGTAGGCTTTATGTACTTGGTCCCCCCACTTAGTGTACTCATCACTTTACCCCCCTTTCGCAAAATATAGTCGGCACGTATGTGCAGAACTGTTTATTTTCATTTTAAAAATTGTCTAAGTGCCAGCGGAAGCTGTCACACGAACTGTCCGAGCTACCACGGTGCCCATCCCGGGCAGTGACGGCAAAAGGCCGATGTGTGTTTGATGGAAGTCTGAATAATTTCTAAGTGCCAACGGCTCAACCGCCGTAAAGTGTCCGCTTTCGCCGGTTCCCCGGTCGGCCGCGAACGGCGAAAAGCCGGCCTCTTCCCCCGGAGCCCGGTGGGCGAATTTTTTTTTTTTTTTTTTTTTTCAAAGTGCCAACGGCTCTCGCGCCGCGCTGCGTCCGCCTTCGCCGGTTCCCCGGTCGGCCCGAACGAGCGAAAATTCGGCCTCTTGCCCCGGAGCCCGGTCGGCGAATTATTTATTTATTTATTTATTTATTTATTTATTTATTTATTTATTTATTTTTCCAAAGTGCCAACGGCTCTCGCGCCGCGATGCGTCCGCCTTCGCCGGTTCCCCGGTCGGCCACGAACGGCCAAAAATCGGCCTCTCCCCCCGGAGCCCGGTCGGCGAATTATTATTTATTTATTTATTTATTTATTTATTTATTTTTCCAAAGTGCCAACGGCTCTCGCGCCGCGATGCGTCCGCCTTCGCCGGTTCCCCGGTCGGCCACGAAGTATTGCGCATGATTATACGCGATGTTAATATTTATTTAATTATTAAATAAATACATACATGTGTTTATTAATAATATACGCGATGTTAATATTTATTTAATTATTACCTATATTATGAATAAACTAACGGTGATTTTACACGATTTGACTACATACGTGACCGTGAGATAGTGCCGAGGGCTCCCGCGCCGTCACGCGTCCGCCTTGGCACGGGTCGCCCGCGGCAGCGAGCGTTCGGCTCGCGGGGGTCCGCGGGGTGTTATTAGGGAGTGCGGCAGCCGTGCCGAGGCTCCGGCCGGCCGCCGGAAGTCCCGCGGGGGAGCGTCGGAGCTCCGCGAGGCCGGCCGGGGAGCCTCTTAGTCATCGCCCGCGCTCGCGGTGGTCCCGGTCGCTTAAAGTGCCACGGGAGGCGTAGCGATGCGAGTGAGTGTGCGCCAAGTGCGAGAGGCGGTGCATTTACGCGCCGTGTCCGCGAGAGGGAGGCAATTCCCCGTTGCGACCTCCGGGAGATCAGCGGGCCGTTCAAATCGCTTAGCCGGGGTGCCGGGAGCCGAGTTAGGAGGGGGGCGCGCGGAGAACCGGCCGGAGGTCCCCTGGAAGCTCAGCGGGACGTGGGAAACGCTTGGCCGGGGTGCCGGAAGCCTCGGCCGGCTTAAAAGTGAGGAGGAAAGCGCGCGGAGAACCGGCCGGAGGTCCCCTGGAAGCTCAGCGGGCCGTGGGAAAAAAGCTCAGCCGGGGTGCCGGAAGCCTCGGCCGGCTTAAAACGTGAGGAGGAAAGCACCGGGAGAACCGGCTGGAGGTCTTCTGGAAGCTCAGCGGGCCGCCGAAAACGCGTAGCCGAGGTGCCGGGAGCCTCCTCGGGCGTCAAAAGTGAGGAGCGACGCACCCCCGAGAACCGCCTGGGTCCTCCAGCCACCGTTGAAAAAGACGTCGAGTCAGGCTACCTTAAGAGAGTCACAGCTACTCCCGCCGTTTACCCGCGCGGAGCGTCATCGCCTCCGCGAACCGTCAAAAATAAATAAATACATGAATAAATGTCAAGTGAGCCTACCTTAAGAGAGTCGTAGTTACTCCCGCCGTTCGGCCGCTCAAAGTGTCATCGGAAGCGGACCCACGCAAGTAAGTGTGCGCAAAGTGCGAGAGGTGGTGTTTTTACTCGCCGCGTCCGCCAGAGGGAGGCAATTCCCCGCCGCGACGGCACGGGCAGCTTCCGAGCGTCTCCCCGAGCGCTCGGAAGTCCGTGCGGGGGGGAGATGAGAGCCGTGCGAGGTACCAGGTGGAGCCGGACGGCGCGGTGCTTCCAAGCAGCCGATCCGCTGGGCTTGGAGCTATTTTCGGCCGCCGGAGGTCCCGCGGAGGAGCGTCGGAGCTCCGCGAGGCCGGGGAGCCTCTCGGTAATCACCCGGGGCCGGCGGAGCGTTATTCGGCCGCTCTGCGCGCGCGCGCACGGCCTCCCGGCGGTGCCGGGGGGTGGTGCGCGAGCGCGCCGGCCGCCGGAGGTCCCGCGGAGGAGCGTCGGAGCTCCGCGAGGCCGGGGAGCCTCTCGGTAATCACCCGGGGCCGGCGGAGCGTTATTCGGCCGCTCTGCGCGCGCGCGCACGGCCTCCCGGCGGTGCCGGGGGGTGGTGCGCGAGCGCGCCGGCCGCCGGAGGTCCCGCGGAGGAGCGTCGGAGCTCCGCGAGGCCGGGGAGCCTCTCGGTAATCACCCGGGGCCGGCGGAGCGTTATTCGGCCGCTCTGCGCGCGCGCGCACGGCCTCCCGGCGGTGCCGGGGGGTGGTGCGCGAGCGCGCCGGCCGCCGGAGGTCCCGCGGAGGAGCGTCGGAGCTCCGCGAGGCCGGGGAGCCTCTCGGTAATCACCCGGGGCCGGCGGAGCGTTATTCGGCCGCTCTGCGCGCGCGCGCACGGCCTCCCGGCGGTGCCGGGGGGTGGTGCGCGAGCGCGCCGGCCGCCGGAGGTCCCGCGGAGGAGCGTCGGAGCTCCGCGAGGCCGGGGAGCCTCTCGGTAATCACCCGGGGCCGGCGGAGCGTTATTCGGCCGCTCTGCGCGCGCGCGCACGGCCTCCCGGCGGTGCCGGTCGCCTCCGCGAACCGCCAAAATAAATGTCAAGTGAGCCTACCTTAAGAGAGTCACAGTTACTCCCGCCGTTTACCCGCGCGGAGCGTCATCGCCTCCGCGAACCGTCAAAAATAAATAAATACATGAATAAATAAATGTCAAGTGAGCCTACCTTAAGAGAGTCACAGTTACTCCCGCCGTTTACCCGCGCGGAGCGTCATCGCCTCCGCGAACCGTCAAAAATAAATAAATACATAAATAAATAGTCAAGTGAGCCTACCTTAGGAGAGTCGCAGTTACTCCCGCCGTTCGGCCGCTTAAAGTGCCACGGGAGGCGTAGCAATGCGAGTGAGTGTGCGCCAAGTGCGAGAGGCGGTGTATTTACTCGCCGTGTCCGCGAGAGGGAGGTAACTCCCCGTTGCGACCTCCGGGAGAGCAACGGGCCGCCGAAAACGCTCAGCCGAGGTGCTGGAAGCCTCGGCCGGCTCGCAAAGCGAGGCGCGAGGCACCGGGAGAACCGGCTGGAGGTCCCCTGGAAGCTCAGCGGGCCGTGGGAAACGCTCGGCCGAGGTGCTGGAAGCCTCGGCCGGCTCACAAAGCGAGGCGGGAGGCACCGGGAGAACCGGCTGGAGGTCCCTCGGAAGCTCAGCGGGCCGTGGAGAAAGCTTAGCCGGGGTGCTGGAAGCCTCGGCCGGCTCACAAAGCGAGGCGCGAGGCACCGGGAGAACCGGCTGCAGGTCCCCTGGAAGCTCAGCGGGCCGTGGAGAAAGCTTAGCCGGGGTGCTGGAAGCCTCGGCCGGCTCACAAAGCGAGGCGCGAGGCACCGGGAGAACCGGCTGGAGGTCCCTCGGAAGCTCAGCGGGCCGTGGAGAAAGCTTAGCCGGGGTGCCGGAAGCCTCGGCCGGCTTAAAATGTGAGGAGGAAACCGGCTGGACGTCTTCTGGAAGATCAGCGGGCCGTGGAAAATGCTAAGCCGAGGTGCTGGTTGTCGAATAAGGCTCCGCCATCTCGTAGAAGGTGCTAATAAAGTTCATATCCGCTCGGCTGGAGGTAATTGGCCAGCGGACCGGCCGGCGGGACCTCCGTGACCGCCTATCCGCCTGCCGGTGGCTGCTGGCCGGCGTGCATTCCGGGCCGCGACCGCTAACTTACGGGACCCTAAATGGCCCGCGGACCAGCTGGCGGGACCTCCGTGACAGCCTACCCGCCTGGCGGTGGCTGCTGGCCGGCGTGGATTCCGGGCCGCGACCGCTCACTTACGGGACCCTAATTGGCCCGCGGACCAGCTGGCGGGACCTCCGTGACAGCCTACCCGCCTCCCGGTGGCTGCTGGCCGGCGCGGATTCCGGGCCGCGACCGCTAACTTACGGGACCCCAATTGGCCCGCGGACCAGCCGGCGGGACCCCCGTGACCGCCTATCCGCCTTGGCCGGTTCCCCGGCCGGCCACGGATGGCGAGAATCCGGCCTCCTCGCCCGGAGCGCTCGTCGGCTTCGGCGAAAAATGCACTAAGTGCCAAACCCCATTCATTTACAATGGCGTGTCCGCCAGAGGGCGCAGTTCCCCCCGCGGACCAGCCGGCGGGACCTCCGTGACCGCCTATCCGCCCGCGCTGGTTCCCCGGCCGGCGCGAATTCCGGGCCGCGACCGCTAAATTACGGGACCCAAATTGGCCCGCGGACCAGCCGGCGGGACCTCCGTGACCGCCTATCCGCCTCCGCTGGTTCCCCGGTCGGCGTGGATTCCGGACCGCGACCGCTAAATTACGGGACCCAAAATGGCCCGCGGACCAGCCGGCGGGACCTCCGTGACCGCCTATCCGCCTCCGCTGGTTCCCCGGTCGGCGTGGATTCCGGACCGCGACCGCTAAATTACGGGACCCAAATTGGCCCGCGGACCAGCCGGCGGGACCTCCGTGACCGCCTATCCGCCTCCGCTGGTTCCCCGGTCGGCGTGGATTCCGGACCGCGACCGCTAAATTACGGGACCCAAAATGGCCCGCGGACCAGCCGGCGGGACCTCCGTGACCGCCTATCCGCCTCCGCTGGTTCCCCGGTCGGCCACAGATGACGAATATTCGGCCTCTCGCTCTGGAAGTCCTGCCGACTTAGCCGAAAATTTTCTAAGTGCCATCGGCTCTCGCTCGGAAAAGTGTCCGCCTCGTCTGGTTCCCCAGCTCGGCCTCAGAATTCGAAAATTCGGCCTCTCTGAGGTACCAGGGGTAGGCTTTATGTACTTGGTCCCCCCAGTTAGTGTACTCATCACTTTACCCCCCTTTCGCAAAATATAGTCGGCACGTATGTGCAGAACTGTTTATTTTCATTTTAAAAATTTTCTAAGTGCCAGCGGAAGCTGTCACACGAACTGTCCGAGCTACCACGGTGCCCATCCCGGGCAGTGACGGCAAAAGGCCGATGTGTGTTTGATGGAAGTCTGAATAATTTCTAAGTGCCAACGGCTCAACCGCCGTAAAGTGTCCGCCTCGGCTGGTTCTCCATGTCGGCCCGAACGAGCGAAAATTCGGCCTCTTCCCCTGGAGGTCCGGAACATTTTGGCGAATATTTTCAAAGTGCCAACGGCTGTTCCGCCGTAAAGTGTCCGACCCGGCTGGTTCCTCCGGTCGGCCCGAACGAGCGAAAATTCGGCCTCTTCCCCTGGAGGTCCTGTGAAGTTTAACGAATATTTTCTAAGTGCCAACGGCTGTTCCGCCGTAACGTGTCCGACCCGGCTGGTTCCTCCGGTCGGCCCGAACGAGCGAAAATTCGGCCTCTTCCCCTGGAGGTCCGGACGACTTTGGCGAATATTTTCTAAGTGCGAACGGCTGTTGCGCCGTAACGTGTCCGACCCGGCTGGTTCCTCCGGTCGGCCCGAACGAGCGAAAATTCGGCCTCTTCCCCTGGAGGTCAGGAACATTTTGACGAATATTTTCAAAGTGCCAACGGCTGTTGCGCCGTAAGGTGTCCGACCCGGCTGGTTCCTCCGGTCGGCCCGAACGAGCGAAAATTCGGCCTCTTCCCCTGGAGGTCCGGAACATTTTGGCGAATATTTTCAAAGTGCCAACGGCTGTTCCGCCGTAAAGTGTCCGACCCGGCTGGTTCCTCCGGTCGGCCCGAACGAGCGAAAATTCGGCCTCTTCCCCTGGAGGTCCGGACGACTTTGGCGAATATTTTCTAAGTGCGAACGGCTGTTGCGCCGTAAAGTGTCCGACCCGGCTGGTTCCTCCGGTCGGCCCGAACGAGCGAAAATTCGGCCTCTTCCCCTGGAGGTCCGGAACATTTTGGCGAATATTTCCTAAGTGCCAACGGCTGTTGCGCCGTAACGTGTCCGACCCGGCTGGTTCCTCCGGTCGGCCCGAACAAGCGAAAATTCGGCCTCTTCCCCCTGGAGGTCCGGACGACTTTGGCGAATATTTTCTAAGTGCGAACGGCTGTTGCGCCGTAACGTGTCCGACCCGGCTGGTTCCTCCGGTCGTCCCGAACGAGCGAAAATTCGGCCTCTTCCCCTGGAGGTCCGGACGACTTTGGCGAATATTTTCTAAGTGCGAACGGCTGTTGCACCGTAACGTGTCCGACCCGGCTGGTTCCTCCGGTCGGCCCGAACGAGCGAAAATTCGGCCTCTTCCCCTGGAGGTCCGGACGACTTTGACGAATATTTTCTAAGTGCCAACGGCTGTTCCGCCGTAACGTGTCCGACCCGGCCGGTTCCTCCGGTCGGCCCGAACGAGCGAAAATTCGGCCTCTTCCCCTGGAGGTCCGGAACATTTTGGCGAATATTTTCTAAGTGCGAACGGCTGTTGCGCCGTAAAGTGTCCGACCCGGCTGGTTCCTCCGGTCGGCCCGAACGAGCGAAAATTCGGCCTCTTCCCCTGGAGGTCCGGACGACTTTGACGAATATTTTCTAAGTGCCAACGGCTGTTCCGCCGTAACGTGTCCGACCCGGCCGGTTCCTCCGGTCGGCCCGAACGAGCGAAAATTCGGCCTCTTCCCCTGGAGGTCCGGAACATTTTGGCGAATATTTTCTAAGTGCGAACGGCTGTTGCGCCGTAAAGTGTCCGACCCGGCCGGTTCCTCCGGTCGGCCCGAACGAGCGAAAATTCGGCCTCTTCCCCTGGAGGTCCGGAACATTTTGGCGAATATTTTCAAAGTGCCAACGGCTGTTGCGCCGTAACGTGTCCGACCCGGCTGGTTCCTCCGGTCGGCCCGAACGAGCGAAAATTCGGCCTCTTCCCCTGGAGGTCCGGACGACTTTGGCGAATATTTTCTAAGTGCGAACGGCTGTTGCGCCGTAACGTGTCCGACCCGGCTGGTTCCTCCGGTCGGCCCGAACGAGCGAAAATTCGGCCTCTTCCCCTGGAGGTCCGGAACATTTTGGCGAATATTTTCAAAGTGCCAACGGCTGTTGCGCCGTAACGTGTCCGACCCGGCTGGTTCCTCCGGTCGGCTTGAACAAGCGAAAATTCGGCCTCTTCCCCTGGAGGTCCGGACGACTTTGGCGAATATTTTCTAAGTGCGAACGGCTGTTGCGCCGTAACGTGTCCGACCCGGCTGGTTCCTCCGGTCGGCCCGAACGAGCGAAAATTCGGCCTCTTCCCCTGGAGGTCCGGAACATTTTGGCGAATATTTTCTAAGTGCGAACGGCTGTTGCGCCGTAAAGTGTCCGACCCGGCCGGTTCCTCCGGTCGGCCCGAACGAGCGAAAATTCGGCCTCTTCCCCTGGAGGTCCGGAACATTTTGGCGAATATTTTCAAAGTGCCAACGGCTGCTCCGCCGTAAAGTGTCCGACCCGGCTGGTTCCTCCGGTCGGCCCGAACGAGCGAAAATTCGGCCTCTTCCCCTGGAGGTCCGGACGACTTTGGCGAATATTTTCAAAGTGCCAACGGCTGTTGCGCCGTAACGTGTCCGACCCGGCTGGTTCCTCCGGTCGGCCCGAACGAGCGAAAATTCGGCCTCTTCCCCTGGAGGTCCTGTGAAGTTTAACGAATATTTTCTAAGTGCCAACGGCTGTTGCGCCGTAACGTGTCCGACCCGGCTGGTTCCTCCGGTCGGCCCGAACGAGCGAAAATTCGGCCTCTTCCCCTGGAGGTCCGGAACATTTTGGCGAATATTTTCAAAGTGCCAACGGCTGTTGCGCCGTAACGTGTCCGACCCGGCTGGTTCCTCCGGTCGGCCCGAACAAGCGAAAATTCGGCCTCTTCCCCCTGGAGGTCCGGACGACTTTGGCGAATATTTTCTAAGTGCGAACGGCTGTTGCGCCGTAACGTGTCCGACCCGGCTGGTTCCTCCGGTCGTCCCGAACGAGCGAAAATTCGGCCTCTTCCCCTGGAGGTCCGGACGACTTTGGCGAATATTTTCTAAGTGCGAACGGCTGTTGCACCGTAACGTGTCCGACCCGGCTGGTTCCTCCGGTCGGCCCGAACGAGCGAAAATTCGGCCTCTTCCCCTGGAGGTCCGGACGACTTTGACGAATATTTTCTAAGTGCCAACGGCTGTTCCGCCGTAACGTGTCCGACCCGGCCGGTTCCTCCGGTCGGCCCGAACGAGCGAAAATTCGGCCTCTTCCCCTGGAGGTCCGGAACATTTTGGCGAATATTTTCTAAGTGCGAACGGCTGTTGCGCCGTAAAGTGTCCGACCCGGCTGGTTCCTCCGGTCGGCCCGAACGAGCGAAAATTCGGCCTCTTCCCCTGGAGGTCCGGACGACTTTGACGAATATTTTCTAAGTGCCAACGGCTGTTCCGCCGTAACGTGTCCGACCCGGCCGGTTCCTCCGGTCGGCCCGAACGAGCGAAAATTCGGCCTCTTCCCCTGGAGGTCCGGAACATTTTGGCGAATATTTTCTAAGTGCGAACGGCTGTTGCGCCGTAAAGTGTCCGACCCGGCCGGTTCCTCCGGTCGGCCCGAACGAGCGAAAATTCGGCCTCTTCCCCTGGAGGTCCGGAACATTTTGGCGAATATTTTCAAAGTGCCAACGGCTGTTGCGCCGTAACGTGTCCGACCCGGCTGGTTCCTCCGGTCGGCCCGAACGAGCGAAAATTCGGCCTCTTCCCCTGGAGGTCCGGACGACTTTGGCGAATATTTTCTAAGTGCGAACGGCTGTTGCGCCGTAACGTGTCCGACCCGGCTGGTTCCTCCGGTCGGCCCGAACGAGCGAAAATTCGGCCTCTTCCCCTGGAGGTCCGGAACATTTTGGCGAATATTTTCAAAGTGCCAACGGCTGTTGCGCCGTAACGTTCCCGACCCGGCTGGTTCCTCCGGTCGGCTTGAACAAGCGAAAATTCGGCCTCTTCCCCTGGAGGTCCGGACGACTTTGGCGAATATTTTCTAAGTGCGAACGGCTGTTGCGCCGTAAAGTGTCCGACCCGGCTGGTTCCTCCGGTCGGCCCGAACGAGCGAAAATTCGGCCTCTTCCCCTGGAGGTCCGGACGACTTTGACGAATATTTTCTAAGTGCCAACGGCTGTTCCGCCGTAACGTGTCCGACCCGGCCGGTTCCTCCGGTCGGCCCGAACGAGCGAAAATTCGGCCTCTTCCCCTGGAGGTCCTGTCAAGTTTAACGAATATTTTCTAAGTGCCATCGGCTCTTCCGCCGTTACGTGTCCGACCCGGCTGGTTCCTCCGGTCGGCCTGAACAAGTGAAAATTCGGCCTCTTCCCCTGGAGGTCCGGAACATTTTGGCGAATATTTTCTAAGTGCCATCGGCTCTTCCGCCGTAAGGTGTCCGACTCGGCCGGTTCCTCCGGTCGGCCTGAACGAGCGAAAATTCGGCCTCTTCCCCTGGAGGTCCTGTCAAGTTTAACGAATATTTTCTAAGTGCCATCGGCTCTTCCGCCGTAAGGTGTCCGACTCGGCCGGTTCCTCCGGTCGGCCTGAACAAGTGAAAATTCGGCCTCTTCCCCTGGAGGTCCGGAACATTTTGGCGAATATTTTCTAAGTGCCATCGGCTCTTCCGCCGTAAGGTGTCCGACTCGGCCGGTTCCTCCGGTCGGCCTGAACGAGCGAAAATTCGGCCTCTTCCCCTGGAGGTCCTGTCAAGTTTAACGAATATTTTCTAAGTGCCATCGGCTCTTCCGCCGTAAAGCGTCCGACTCGGCTGGTTCCCGATGTCGGCCAGAACAAGTGGAAATTCGGCCTCTTCCCCTGGAGGTCAGTTGAAGTTTAACGAATATTTTCTAAGTGCCAACGGCTGCTCCGCCGTAAAGCGTCCGACTCGGCTGGTTCCCGATGTCGGCCAGAACAAGTGAAAATTCGGCCTCTTCCCCTGGAGGTCCGTTCAAGATTAACGAATATTTCCTAAGTGCCAACGGCTGCTCCGCCGTAAAGCGTCCGACTCGGCTGGTTCCCGATGTCGGCCAGAACAAGTGAAAATTCGGCCTCTTCCCCTGGAGGTCCGTTCAAGATTAACGAATATTTTCTAAGTGCCAACGGCTCTTGCGCCGAAAAGCGTCCGCCTCGGCTGGTTCCCGCGGTCGGACACAAAATGTGTCAATTCGGCCTCTCTGAGGTACCAGGGGTAGGCTTTATGTACTTGGTCCCCCCACTTAGTGTACTCATCACTTTACCCCCCTTTCGCAAAATATAGTCGGCACGTATGTGCAGAACTGTTTATTTTCATTTTAAAAATTGTCTAAGTGCCAGCGGAAGCTGTCACACGAACTGTCCGAGCTACCACGGTGCCCATCCCGGGCAGTGACGGCAAAAGGCCGATGTGTGTTTGATGGAAGTCTGAATAATTTCTAAGTGCCAACGGCTCAACCGCCGTAAAGTGTCCGCCTCGGCCGGTTCTCCCGGTCGGCCCGAACGAGCGAAAATTCGGCCTCTTTCCCTGGAGGTCCGGAACATTTTGGCGAATATTTTCTAAGTGCCAACGGGTGCTCCGCCGTAAAGTGTCCGCCTCGGCTGGTTCCCCCGGTCGGCCAGAACAAGTGAAAATTCGGCCTCTTCCCCTGGAGGTCCGGAACATTTTGGCGAATATTTCCTAAGTGCCAACGGCTGCTCCGCCGTAAAGTGTCCGCCTCGGCCGGTTCACCCGGTCGGCCAGAACAAGTGAAAATTCGGCCTCTTCCCCTGGAGGTCCGGAACATTTTGGCAAATATTTCCTAAGTGCCAACGGCTGCTCCGCCGTAAAGTGTCCGACTCGGCCGGTTCCCCCGGTCGGCCAGAACAAGTGAAAATCCGGCCTCTTCCCCTGGAAGTCCGGCCGAGTTAAGGCAAATATTTCCTAAGTGCCAACGGCTGTTCCGCCGTAAAGGGTCCGACTCGGCTGGTTCCCGATGTCGGCCAGAACAAGTGAAAAATCGGCCTCTTCCCCTGGAAGTCCGGCCGAGTTCGGCGAATATTTCCTAAGTGCCAACGGCTGTTCCGCCGTAAAGAGTCCGACTCGGCTGGTTCCCGATGTCGGCCAGAACAAGTGAAAATCCGGCCTCTTCCCCTGGAGGTCCGGAACATTTTGGCAAATATTTCCTAAGTGCCAACGGCTGCTCAGCCTTAAAGTGTCCGACTCGGCTGGTTCCCGATGTCGGCCAGAACAAGTGAAAATCCGGCCTCTTCCCCTGGAAGTCCGGCCGAGTTAAGGCGAATATTTCCTAAGTGCCAACGGCTGTTCCGCCGTAAAGAGTCCGACTCGGCTGGTTCCCGATGTCGGCCAGAACAAGTGAAAATCCGGCCTCTTCCCCTGGAAGTCCGGCCGAGTTAAGGCAAATATTTCCTAAGTGCCAACGGCTGTTCCGCCGTAAAGAGTCCGACTCGGCTGGTTCCCGATGTCGGCCAGAACAAGTGAAAATCCGGCCTCTTCCCCTGGAAGTCCGGCCGAGTTAAGGCGAATATTTCCTAAGTGCCAACGGCTGCTCAGCCTTAAAGTGTCCGACTCGGCTGGTTCCCGATGTCGGCCAGAACAAGTGAATATTCGGCCTCTTCCCCTGGAGGTCCGGAACATTTTGGCAAATATTTTCTAAGTGCTAACGGCTGTTGCGCCGTAACGTGTCCGACCCGGCTGGTTCTCCCGGTCGGCCCGAACGAGCGAAAATTCGGCCTCTTCCCCTGGAGGTCCGGAACATTTTGGCGAATATTTCCTAAGGGCCAACGGCTGCTCCGCCGTAAAGAGACCGACTCGGCTGGTTCCCGATGTCGGCCAGAACAAGTGAAAATTCGGCCTCTTCCCCTGGAGGTCAGTTGAAGTTTAACGAATATTTCCTAAGTGCCAACGGCTGCTCCGCCGTAAAGTGTCCGACTCGGCTGGTTCCCGATGTCGGCCAGAACAAGTGAATATTCGGCCTCTTCCCCTGGAGGTCCGGAACATTTTGGCAAATATTTCCTAAGTGCCAACGGCTGCTCCGCCGTAAAGAGTCCGACTCGGCTGGTTCCCGATTTCGGCCAGAACAAGTGAAAATTCGGCCTCTTCCCCTGGAAGTCCGGCCGAGTTCGGCGAATATTTCCTAAGTGCCAACGGCTCTTGCGCCGAAAAGCGTCCGACTCGGCTGGTTCCCGATGTCGGCCAGAACAAGTGAATATTCGGCCTCTTCCCCTGGAGGTCCGTTCAAGATTAACGAATATTTTCTAAGTGCCAACGGCTGCTCCGCCGTAAAGCGTCCGTCTCGGCTGGTTCCCGATGTCGGCCAGAACAAGTGGAAATTCGGCCTCTTCCCCTGGAAGTGCGGCCAAGTTTGGCGAATATTTCCTAAGTGCCAACGGCTGCTCCGCCGTAAAGCGTCCGACTCGGCTGGTTCCCGATGTCGGCCAGAACAAGTGAAAATTCGGCCTCTTCCCCTGGAGGTCCGTTCAAGTTTAACGAATATTTTCTAAGTGCCAACGGCTGCTCCGCCGTAAAGGGTCCGACTCGGCTGGTTCCCGATGTCGGCCAGAACAAGTGAAAATCCGGCCTCTTCCCCTGGAGGTCAGTTGAAGTTTAACGAATATTTTCTAAGTGCCAACGGCTGCTCCGCCGTAAAGCGTCCGACTCGGCTGGTTCCCGATGTCGGCCAGAACAAGTGAAAATTCGGCCTCTTCCCCTGGAGGTCAGTTGAAGTTTAACGAATATTTTCTAAGTGCCAACGGCTGCTCCGCCGTAAAGCGTCCGACTCGGCTGGTTCCCGATGTCGGCCAGAACAAGTGAAAATTCGGCCTCTTCCCCTGGAGGTCAGTTGAAGTTTAACGAATATTTTCTAAGTGCCAACGGCTGCTCCGCCGTAAAGCGTCCGACTCGGCTGGTTCCCGATGTCGACCAGAACAAGTGGAAATTCGGCCTCTTCCCCTGGAGGTCAGTTGAAGTTTAACGAATATTTTCTAAGTGCCAACGGCTGTTCCGCCGTAAAGAGTCCGACTCGGCTGGTTCCCGATGTCGGCCAGAACAAGTGAAAATTCGGCCTCTTCCCCTGGAGGTCCGTTCAAGATTAACGAATATTTTCTAAGTGCCAACGGCTCTTGCGCCGAAAAGCGTCCGCCTCGGCTGGTTCCCGCGGTCGGACACAAAATGTGTCAATTCGGCCTCTCTGAGGTACCAGGGGTAGGCTTTATGTACTTGGTCCCCCCACTTAGTGTACTCATCACTTTACCCCCCTTTCGCAAAATATAGTCGGCACGTATGTGCAGAACTGTTTATTTTCATTTTAAAAATTGTCTAAGTGCCAGCGGAAGCTGTCACACGAACTGTCCTAGCTACCACGGTGCCCATCCCGGGCAGTGACGGCAAAAGGCCGATGTGTGTTTATGGAAGTCTGAATAATTTCTAAGTGCCAACGGCTCAACCGCCGTAAAGTGTCCGCCTCGGCTGGTTCTCCCGGTCGGCCCGAACGAGCGAAAATTCGGCCTCTTCCCCTGGAGGTCCGGAACATTTTGGCGAATATTTTCAAAGTGCCAACGGCTGCTCCGCCGTAAAGTGTCCGCCTCGGCTGGTTCCCCCGGTCGGCCAGAACAAGTGAAAATTCGGCCTCTTCCCCTGGAGGTCCGGAACATTTTGGCGAATATTTTCAAAGTGCCAACGGCTGCTCCGCCGTAAAGTGTCCGCCTCGGCTGGTTCCCCCGGTCGGCCAGAACAAGTGAAAATTCGGCCTCTTCCCCTGGAGGTCCGGAACATTTTGGCGAATATTTCCTAAGTGCCAACGGCTGCTCCGCCGTAAAGTGTCCGACTCGGCTGGTTCCCCCGGTCGGCCAGAACAAGTGAAAAATCGGCCTCTTCCCCTGGAAGTCCGGCCGAGTTAAGGCAAATATTTCCTAAGTGCCAACGGCTGCTCAGCCTTAAAGGGTCCGACTCGGCTGGTTCCCGATGTCGGCCAGAACAAGTGAAAATCCGGCCTCTTCCCCTGGAAGTCCGGCCGAGTTAAGGCGAATATTTCCTAAGTGCCAACGGCTGCTCAGCCTTAAAGTGTCCGACTCGGCTGGTTCCCGATGTCGGCCAGAACAAGTGAATATTCGGCCTCTTCCCCTGGAGGTCCGGAACATTTTGGCAAATATTTCCTAAGTGCCAACGGCTGCTCCGCCGTAAAGTGTCCGACTCGGCTGGTTCCCGATGTCGGCCAGAACAAGTGAAAATCCGGCCTCTTCCCCTGGAAGTCCGGCCAAGTTCGGCGAATATTTCCTAAGTGCCAACGGCTGCTCCGCCGTAAAGAGACCGACTCGGCTGGTTCCCGATGTCGGCCAGAACAAGTGAAAATTCGGCCTCTTCCCCTGGAGGTCAGTTGAAGTTTAACGAATATTTCCTAAGTGCCAACGGCTGCTCCGCCGTAAAGTGTCCGACTCGGCTGGTTCCCGATGTCGGCCAGAACAAGTGAATATTCGGCCTCTTCCCCTGGAGGTCCGGAACATTTTGGCAAATATTTCCTAAGTGCCAACGGCTGCTCCGCCGTAAAGAGTCCGACTCGGCTGGTTCCCGATTTCGGCCAGAACAAGTGAAAATTCGGCCTCTTCCCCTGGAAGTCCGGCCGAGTTCGGCGAATATTTCCTAAGTGCCAACGGCTCTTGCGCCGAAAAGCGTCCGACTCGGCTGGTTCCCGATGTCGGCCAGAACAAGTGAATATTCGGCCTCTTCCCCTGGAGGTCCGTTCAAGATTAACGAATATTTTCTAAGTGCCAACGGCTGCTCCGCCGTAAAGCGTCCGTCTCGGCTGGTTCCCGATGTCGGCCAGAACAAGTGGAAATTCGGCCTCTTCCCCTGGAAGTGCGGCCAAGTTTGGCGAATATTTCCTAAGTGCCAACGGCTGCTCCGCCGTAAAGCGTCCGACTCGGCTGGTTCCCGATGTCGGCCAGAATAAGTGGAAATTCGGCCTCTTCCCCTGGAGGTCAGTTGAAGTTTAACGAATATTTTCTAAGTGCCAACGGCTGCTCCGCCGTAAAGCGTCCGACTCGGCTGGTTCCCGATGTCGGCCAGAACAAGTGAAAATTCGGCCTCTTCCCCTGGAAGTGCGGCCAAGTTAAGGCAAATATTTCCTAAGTGCCAACGGCTGTTCCGCCGTAAAGGGTCCGACTCGGCTGGTTCCCGATGTCGGCCAGAACAAGTGAAAATTCGGCCTCTTCCCCTGGAGGTCAGTTGAAGTTTAACGAATATTTTCTAAGTGCCAACGGCTGCTCCGCCGTAAAGCGTCCGACTCGGCTGGTTCCCGATGTCGGCCAGAACAAGTGAAAATTCGGCCTCTTCCCCTGGAGGTCCGTTCAAGTTTAACGAATATTTTCTAAGTGCCAACGGCTGCTCCGCCGTAAAGCGTCCGACTCGGCTGGTTCCCGATGTCGGCCAGAACAAGTGAAAATTCGGCCTCTTCCCCTGGAGGTCAGTTGAAGTTTAACGAATATTTTCTAAGTGCCAACGGCTGCTCCGCCGTAAAGCGTCCGACTCGGCTGGTTCCCGATGTCGGCCAGAACAAGTGAAAATTCGGCCTCTTCCCCTGGAGGTCAGTTGAAGTTTAACGAATATTTTCTAAGTGCCAACGGCTGCTCCGCCGTAAAGCGTCCGACTCGGCTGGTTCCCGATGGTCGGCCAGAACAAGTGAAAATTCGGCCTCTTCCCCTGGAGGTCCGTTCAAGTTTGGGGAATATTTTCTAAGTGCCAACGGCTGCTCCGCCTTAAAGCGTCCGACTCGGCTGGTTCCCGATGTCGGCCAGAACAAGTGAAAATCCGGCCTCTTCCCCTGGAAGTCCGGCCGAGTTAAGGCAAATATTTCCTAAGTGCCAACGGCTGCTCAGCCTTAAAGGGCCCGACTCGGCTGGTTCCCGATGTCGGCCAGAAGAAGTGACAATTCGGCCTCTTCCCCTGGAGGTCTTTTCAAGTTTAACGAATATTTTCTGAGTGCCAACGGCTGCTCCGCCTTAAAGCGTCCGACTCGGCTGGTTCCCGATGTCGGCCAGAACAAGTGACAATTCGGCCTCTTCCCCTGGAGGTCCTTTCAAGTTTAACGAATATTTTCTAAGTGCCAACGGCTGCTCCGCCGTAAAGCGTCCGACTCGGCTGGTTCCCGATGTCGGCCAGAACAGGTGAAAATTCGGCCTCTTCCCCTGGAGGTCCGTTCAAGTTTGGCGAATATTTTCTAAGTGCCAACGGCTGCTCCGCCTTAAAGTGTCCGACTCGGCTGGTTCCCGATGTCGGGCAGAACAAGTGACAATTCGGCCTCTTCCCCTGGAAGTCCGGCCGAGTTTGGCGAATATTTTCTAAGTGCCAACGGCTGCTCCGCCGTAAAGAGTCCGACTCGGCTGGTTCCCGATGTCGGCCAGAAAAAGTGACAATTCGGCCTCTTCCCCTGGAGGTCCTTTGAAGTTTAGCGAATATTTCTAAGTGCCAACGGCTCTTGCGCCGAAAAGCGTCCGCCTCGGCTGGTTCCCGCGGTCGGCCGTAATAGGCGAAAATTCGGCCTCTTCCCCTGGAGCGACCTCCAAATTTGGGCGAAATTTTTTCTAAGTGCCTAAAGGTACCAGGGG
>NW_026061286.1:0-22500 GCF_024217435.2 Syngnathus scovelli
AGGTGAGATGTGGGCCATTGCCGCGCTCCCGACGAACCGTTCCGGGGGGCTGGTGACGTCGCGCGTTCGGCGCTGATGCTGCGACCGGGAGGGAAGCTGCGCCCGTCCGAGTCAGACTCGGTCGTTGCGGCCCCCCCGAGCCCGCACGCCTCACGCGGAGGGGTCATACGCCCCGGCGGCCACGATAGACGCCTCCCGCTTCGCGGTGGTCGGGAAGGCGTGTGCGGATTATGTGCGGAGGTTGGGACTCGGGCTTGGTCTTTGAGAAATCGGTTTCGCGGTCGACCGGCGCGGCCGGCGGACGCCCACGTGGCGTGCCGCAAGTCGGATCGCGCGCTCGGCCTCCGTGGATGGCCTCTGGGTGAGGTTGAGCCGGGGCGTCTCGGTTTTCGCTGCCGTACGGTTCGCGCTAGGCCTGCGCGGGCGGCGCGGGGCGCGCGCTCGCGCGGCGGCCGTAGCGCTGGAGTGCGACCCGCAAGTGGGGAGGAACCGTCCACCCAACGCCGGCGGTAGCCGGGGCCGGTGGGGGCCCTACCAAGGCGGGTCATGGGCGCATGTCGGTCAGGTTATAAGAGTGTTTTTCGCTCCGGGCTAGAGCCGGGTGAGGTCGTCTCGAACCACGTGCCTGAAGGCCGCCTCGCGCCGGATTCGGCCCCGCTCATTCGTCGGAGTGACCGCCCGACGCGGGCATCGCTAGATTAGCCGTGGCCCCGATCCTTCCCCATCGACAGCCTTTCGCCCCCTTCGCTCCGGCCTCTGAGGCGGCCGGTACCCCTTTCTTGGATGAGACAGAACCCTTGACGGGCCGTTCGCAGATTTTTGCCCGGGCATTGTTTACCGAGGCGGCCGGTACCTCCGTCTGCCTTGGATGGACCCGCATCCGCAGATTTTCGTCCGGCCTTAGCTTAAGGAGACGGCCGTTGCCTCCGATCCTCCGGGCTAGAGCCGGGTGAGGTCGTCTCGAACCACGTGCCTGAAGGCCGCCTCGCGCCGGATTCGGCCCCGCTCATTCGTCGGAGTGACCGCCCGACGCGGGCATCGCTAGATTAGCCGTGGCCCCGATCCTTCCCCATCGACAGCCTTTCGCCCCCTTCGCTCCGGCCTCTGAGGCGGCCGGTACCCCTTTCTTGGATGAGACAGAACCCTTGACGGGCCGTTCGCAGATTTTTGCCCGGGCATTGTTTACCGAGGCGGCCGGTACCTCCGTCTGCCTTGGATGGACCGCATCCGCAGATTTTCGTCCGGCCTTAGCTTAAGGAGACGGCCGTTGCCTCCGATCCTCCGGGCTAGAGCCGGGTGAGGTCGTCTCGAACCACGTGCCTGAAGGCCGCCTCGCGCCGGATTCGGCCCCGCTCATTCGTCGGAGTGACCGCCCGACGCGGGCATCGCTAGATTAGCCGTGGCCCCGATCCTTCCCCATCGACAGCCTTTCGCCCCCTTCGCTCCGGCCTCTGAGGCGGCCGGTACCCCTTTCTTGGATGAGACAGAACCCTTGACGGGCCGTTCGCAGATTTTTGCCCGGGCATTGTTTACCGAGGCGGCCGGTACCTCCGTCTGCCTTGGATGGACCGCATCCGCAGATTTTCGTCCGGCCTTAGCTTAAGGAGACGGCCGTTGCCTCCGATCCTCCGGGCTAGAGCCGGGTGAGGTCGTCTCGAACCACGTGCCTGAAGGCCGCCTCGCGCCGGATTCGGCCCCGCTCATTCGTCGGAGTGACCGCCCGACGCGGGCATCGCTAGATTAGCCGTGGCCCCGATCCTTCCCCATCGACAGCCTTTCGCCCCTTCGCTCCGCCTCTGAGGCGGCCGGTACCCCTTTCTTGGATGAGACAGAACCCTTGACGGGCCGTTCGCAGATTTTTGCCCGGGCATTGTTTACCGAGGCGGCCGGTACCTCCGTCTGCCTTGGATGGACCGCATCCGCAGATTTTCGTCCGCCTTAGCTTAAGGAGACGGCCGTTGCCTCCGATCCTCCGGGCTAGAGCCGGGTGAGGTCGTCTCGAACCACGTGCCTGAAGGCCGCCTCGCGCCGGATTCGGCCCCGCTCATTCGTCGGAGTGACCGCCCGACGCGGGCATCGCTAGATAGCCGTGGCCCCGATCCTTCCCCATCGACAGCCTTTCGCCCCCTTCGCTCCGGCCTCTGAGGCGGCCGGTACCCCTTTCTTGGATGAGACAGAACCCTTGACGGGCCGTTCGCAGATTTTTGCCCGGGCATTGTTTACCGAGGCGGCCGGTACCTCCGTTCTGCCTTGGATGGACCGCATCCGCAGATTTTCGTCCGGCCTTAGCTTAAGGAGACGGCCGTTGCCTCCGATCCTCCGGGCTAGAGCCGGGTGAGGTCGTCTCGAACCACGTGCCTGAAGGCCGCCTCGCGCCGGATTCGGCCCCGCTCATTCGTCGGAGTGACCGCCCGACGCGGGCATCGCTAGATTAGCCGTGGCCCCGATCCTTCCCCATCGACAGCCTTTCGCCCCCTTCGCTCCGGCCTCTGAGGCGGCCGGTACCCCTTTCTTGATGAGACAGAACCCTTGACGGGCCGTTCGCAGATTTTTGCCCGGCCTGTGTTTAAGGAGGCGGCCGGTACCTCCCTCCTTGGATGACCAACAACCCTTGACGGGCCATTCGCAGATTTTTGCCCGGCCTGTGTTTAAGGAGGCGGCCGGTACCTCCCTCCTTGGATGACCAACAACCCTTGACGGGCCATTCGCAGATTTTTGCCCGGCCTGTGTTTAAGGAGGCGGCCGGTACCTCCCTCCTTGGATGACCTTCTACCCTTGACGGGCCATTCGCAGATTTTTGCCCGGCCTGTGTTTAAGGAGGCGGCCGGTACCTCCCACCTTGGATGACCCACTACCCTTGACGGGCCCATTCGCAGATTTTTGCCCGGCCTGTGTTTAAGGAGGCGGCCGGTACCTCCCACCTTGGATGACCCACTACCCTTGACGGGCCCATTCGCAGATTTTTGCCCGGCCTGTGTTTAGGGAGGCGACCGGTCCTCCGTAGCTTGATCGGATTTCCCTTCCGGCCTGTGTTTAAGGAGGCGGCCGGTCCTCCGTAGCTTGACCGGATTTCCCTTCCAGCCTGTGTTTAAGGAGGCGGCTGGTCCTCCCCGGTCGGTTGCCAAGCGACCGGGACCCGCAAGTGGGCAGGAACCGTCCACCCAACGCCGGCGAGCCGGGGCCGGTGGGGGCCCTACCAAGGCGGGTCTAACTTCAGGCGGTGCAAACGGGGGAGGGGGGTAAGGACGGCTGCCGGGAGCAGACAGCCGTCCCCGGGAGGGGGTAGTAGCTTCGCGGCGGCCGCCGGGAGCAGACGGCCGTCCGCGCATTCTGCCAATGCCTGTAGGACTTTGAATATTTCACAGCCGTGCCGTGGCACTTAGAAAATTTTTCAGAGACGTGGCACTTAGAAAGTTTTTCAGAGATGTGGCACTTTGAAAGTTTTTGAGAGATGTGGCACTTAGAAATTTTTTGAGAGATGTGGCACTTAGAAATTTTTTGAGAGATGTGGCACTTAGAAATTTTTTGAGAGATGTGGCACTTTGAAAATTTTTGAGAAATGTGGCACTTAGAAAATTTTCTCTCTCTCTCTGGAAGTGCCGTGCCTTCTTCAGTTCTGCTATCCGAGCAGGGGACGCTTGCTGGCGGCCGTTACCAGCGCTCGGACCAGGCCCAATTGATTTGCATGGAAAACAATTGCGTCCCCCATGCTCGTTCTGACTATATTTTGCGAAAGGGGGGTAAAGTGATGAGTACACTAAGTGGGGGGACCAACCCATGTACTCTAGAAAAAGTACATGGGTTGACAAAAGACCAGTTGGTAATGCACCCCTGGTACCCAAACCCCTGGTACCTTTAGGCACTTAGAAAAAATTTCGCCCAAATTTGGAGGTCGCTCCAGGGGAAGAGGCCGAATTTTCGCCTATTACGGCCGACCGCGGGAACCAGCCGAGGCGGACGCTTTTCGGCGCAAGAGCCGTTGGCACTTAGAAAATATTCGCTAAACTTCAAAGGACCTCCAGGGGAAGAGGCCGAATTGTCACTTTTTCTGGCCGACATCGGGAACCAGCCGAGTCGGACTCTTTACGGCGGAGCAGCCGTTGGCACTTAGAAAATATTCGCCAAACTCGGCCGGACTTCCAGGGGAAGAGGCCGAATTGTCACTTGTTCTGCCCGACATCGGGAACCAGCCGAGTCGGACACTTTAAGGCGGAGCAGCCGTTGGCACTTAGAAAATATTCGCCAAACTTGAACGGACCTCCAGGGGAAGAGGCCGAATTTTCACCTGTTCTGGCCGACATCGGGAACCAGCCGAGTCGGACGCTTTACGGCGGAGCAGCCGTTGGCACTTAGAAAATATTCGTTAAACTTGAAAGGACCTCCAGGGGAAGAGGCCGAATTGTCACTTGTTCTGGCCGACATCGGGAACCAGCCGAGTCGGACGCTTTAAGGCGGAGCAGCCGTTGGCACTCAGAAAATATTCGTTAAACTTGAAAAGACCTCCAGGGGAAGAGGCCGAATTGTCACTTCTTCTGGCCGACATCGGGAACCAGCCGAGTCGGGCCCTTTAAGGCTGAGCAGCCGTTGGCACTTAGGAAATATTTGCCTTAACTCGGCCGGACTTCCAGGGGAAGAGGCCGGATTTTCACTTGTTCTGGCCGACATCGGGAACCAGCCGAGTCGGACGCTTTAAGGCGGAGCAGCCGTTGGCACTTAGAAAATATTCCCCAAACTTGAACGGACCTCCAGGGGAAGAGGCCGAATTTTCACTTGTTCTGGCCGACATCGGGAACCAGCCGAGTCGGACGCTTTACGGCGGAGCAGCCGTTGGCACTTAGAAAATATTCGTTAAACTTCAACTGACCTCCAGGGGAAGAGGCCGAATTTTCACTTGTTCTGGCCGACATCGGGAACCAGCCGAGTCGGACGCTTTACGGCGGAGCAGCCGTTGGCACTTAGAAAATATTCGTTAAACTTCAACTGACCTCCAGGGGAAGAGGCCGAATTTTCACTTGTTCTGGCCGACATCGGGAACCAGCCGAGTCGGACGCTTTACGGCGGAGCAGCCGTTGGCACTTAGAAAATATTCGTTAAACTTGAACGGACCTCCAGGGGAAGAGGCCGAATTTTCACTTGTTCTGGCCGACATCGGGAACCAGCCGAGTCGGACGCTTTACGGCGGAGCAGCCGTTGGCACTTAGAAAATATTCGTTAAACTTCAACTGACCTCCAGGGGAAGAGGCCGAATTTTCACTTGTTCTGGCCGACATCGGGAACCAGCCGAGTCGGACCCTTTACGGCGGAACAGCCGTTGGCACTTAGGAAATATTTGCCTTAACTTGGCCGCACTTCCAGGGGAAGAGGCCGAATTTTCACTTGTTCTGGCCGACATCGGGAACCAGCCGAGTCGGACGCTTTACGGCGGAGCAGCCGTTGGCACTTAGAAAATATTCGTTAAACTTCAACTGACCTCCAGGGGAAGAGGCCGAATTTCCACTTATTCTGGCCGACATCGGGAACCAGCCGAGTCGGACGCTTTACGGCGGAGCAGCCGTTGGCACTTAGGAAATATTCGCCAAACTTGGCCGCACTTCCAGGGGAAGAGGCCGAATTTCCACTTGTTCTGGCCGACATCGGGAACCAGCCGAGACGGACGCTTTACGGCGGAGCAGCCGTTGGCACTTAGAAAATATTCGTTAATCTTGAACGGACCTCCAGGGGAAGAGGCCGAATATTCACTTGTTCTGGCCGACATCGGGAACCAGCCGAGTCGGACGCTTTTCGGCGCAAGAGCCGTTGGCACTTAGGAAATATTCGCCGAACTCGGCCGGACTTCCAGGGGAAGAGGCCGAATTTTCACTTGTTCTGGCCGAAATCGGGAACCAGCCGAGTCGGACTCTTTACGGCGGAGCAGCCGTTGGCACTTAGGAAATATTTGCCAAAATGTTCCGGACCTCCAGGGGAAGAGGCCGAATATTCACTTGTTCTGGCCGACATCGGGAACCAGCCGAGTCGGACACTTTACGGCGGAGCAGCCGTTGGCACTTAGGAAATATTCGTTAAACTTCAACTGACCTCCAGGGGAAGAGGCCGAATTTTCACTTGTTCTGGCCGACATCGGGAACCAGCCGAGTCGGTCTCTTTACGGCGGAGCAGCCGTTGGCACTTAGGAAATATTCGCCGAACTTGGCCGGACTTCCAGGGGAAGAGGCCGGATTTTCACTTGTTCTGGCCGACATCGGGAACCAGCCGAGTCGGACACTTTACGGCGGAGCAGCCGTTGGCACTTAGGAAATATTTGCCAAAATGTTCCGGACCTCCAGGGGAAGAGGCCGAATATTCACTTGTTCTGGCCGACATCGGGAACCAGCCGAGTCGGACACTTTAAGGCTGAGCAGCCGTTGGCACTTAGGAAATATTCGCCTTAACTCGGCCGGACTTCCAGGGGAAGAGGCCGGATTTTCACTTGTTCTGGCCGACATCGGGAACCAGCCGAGTCGGACCCTTTAAGGCTGAGCAGCCGTTGGCACTTAGGAAATATTTGCCTTAACTCGGCCGGACTTCCAGGGGAAGAGGCCGATTTTTCACTTGTTCTGGCCGACCGGGGGAACCAGCCGAGTCGGACACTTTACGGCGGAGCAGCCGTTGGCACTTAGGAAATATTCGCCAAAATGTTCCGGACCTCCAGGGGAAGAGGCCGAATTTTCACTTGTTCTGGCCGACCGGGGGAACCAGCCGAGGCGGACACTTTACGGCGGAGCAGCCGTTGGCACTTTGAAAATATTCGCCAAAATGTTCCGGACCTCCAGGGGAAGAGGCCGAATTTTCACTTGTTCTGGCCGACCGGGGGAACCAGCCGAGGCGGACACTTTACGGCGGAGCAGCCGTTGGCACTTTGAAAATATTCGCCAAAATGTTCCGGACCTCCAGGGGAAGAGGCCGAATTTTCGCTCGTTCGGGCCGACCGGGAGAACCAGCCGAGGCGGACACTTTACGGCGGTTGAGCCGTTGGCACTTAGAAATTATTCAGACTTCCATAAACACACATCGGCCTTTTGCCGTCACTGCCCGGGATGGGCACCGTGGTAGCTAGGACAGTTCGTGTGACAGCTTCCGCTGGCACTTAGACAATTTTTAAAATGAAAATAAACAGTTCTGCACATACGTGCCGACTATATTTTGCGAAAGGGGGGTAAAGTGATGAGTACACTAAGTGGGGGGACCAAGTACATAAAGCCTACCCCTGGTACCTCAGAGAGGCCGAATTGACACATTTTGTGTCCGACCGCGGGAACCAGCCGAGGCGGACGCTTTTCGGCGCAAGAGCCGTTGGCACTTAGAAAATATTCGTTAATCTTGAACGGACCTCCAGGGGAAGAGGCCGAATTTTCACTTGTTCTGGCCGACATCGGGAACCAGCCGAGTCGGACTCTTTACGGCGGAACAGCCGTTGGCACTTAGAAAATATTCGTTAAACTTCAACTGACCTCCAGGGGAAGAGGCCGAATTTCCACTTGTTCTGGTCGACATCGGGAACCAGCCGAGTCGGACGCTTTACGGCGGAGCAGCCGTTGGCACTTAGAAAATATTCGTTAAACTTCAACTGACCTCCAGGGGAAGAGGCCGAATTTTCACTTGTTCTGGCCGACATCGGGAACCAGCCGAGTCGGACGCTTTACGGCGGAGCAGCCGTTGGCACTTAGAAAATATTCGTTAAACTTCAACTGACCTCCAGGGGAAGAGGCCGAATTTTCACTTGTTCTGGCCGACATCGGGAACCAGCCGAGTCGGACGCTTTACGGCGGAGCAGCCGTTGGCACTTAGAAAATATTCGTTAAACTTCAACTGACCTCCAGGGGAAGAGGCCGGATTTTCACTTGTTCTGGCCGACATCGGGAACCAGCCGAGTCGGACCCTTTACGGCGGAGCAGCCGTTGGCACTTAGAAAATATTCGTTAAACTTGAACGGACCTCCAGGGGAAGAGGCCGAATTTTCACTTGTTCTGGCCGACATCGGGAACCAGCCGAGTCGGACGCTTTACGGCGGAGCAGCCGTTGGCACTTAGGAAATATTCGCCAAACTTGGCCGCACTTCCAGGGGAAGAGGCCGAATTTCCACTTGTTCTGGCCGACATCGGGAACCAGCCGAGACGGACGCTTTACGGCGGAGCAGCCGTTGGCACTTAGAAAATATTCGTTAATCTTGAACGGACCTCCAGGGGAAGAGGCCGAATATTCACTTGTTCTGGCCGACATCGGGAACCAGCCGAGTCGGACGCTTTTCGGCGCAAGAGCCGTTGGCACTTAGGAAATATTCGCCGAACTCGGCCGGACTTCCAGGGGAAGAGGCCGAATTTTCACTTGTTCTGGCCGAAATCGGGAACCAGCCGAGTCGGACTCTTTACGGCGGAGCAGCCGTTGGCACTTAGGAAATATTTGCCAAAATGTTCCGGACCTCCAGGGGAAGAGGCCGAATATTCACTTGTTCTGGCCGACATCGGGAACCAGCCGAGTCGGACACTTTACGGCGGAGCAGCCGTTGGCACTTAGGAAATATTCGTTAAACTTCAACTGACCTCCAGGGGAAGAGGCCGAATTTTCACTTGTTCTGGCCGACATCGGGAACCAGCCGAGTCGGTCTCTTTACGGCGGAGCAGCCGTTGGCCCTTAGGAAATATTCGCCAAAATGTTCCGGACCTCCAGGGGAAGAGGCCGAATTTTCGCTCGTTCGGGCCGACCGGGAGAACCAGCCGGGTCGGACACGTTACGGCGCAACAGCCGTTAGCACTTAGAAAATATTTGCCAAAATGTTCCGGACCTCCAGGGGAAGAGGCCGAATATTCACTTGTTCTGGCCGACATCGGGAACCAGCCGAGTCGGACACTTTAAGGCTGAGCAGCCGTTGGCACTTAGGAAATATTCGCCTTAACTCGGCCGGACTTCCAGGGGAAGAGGCCGGATTTTCACTTGTTCTGGCCGACATCGGGAACCAGCCGAGTCGGACTCTTTACGGCGGAACAGCCGTTGGCACTTAGGAAATATTTGCCTTAACTCGGCCGGACTTCCAGGGGAAGAGGCCGGATTTTCACTTGTTCTGGCCGACATCGGGAACCAGCCGAGTCGGACTCTTTACGGCGGAACAGCCGTTGGCACTTAGGAAATATTCGCCTTAACTCGGCCGGACTTCCAGGGGAAGAGGCCGGATTTTCACTTGTTCTGGCCGACATCGGGAACCAGCCGAGTCGGACACTTTAAGGCTGAGCAGCCGTTGGCACTTAGGAAATATTTGCCAAAATGTTCCGGACCTCCAGGGGAAGAGGCCGGATTTTCACTTGTTCTGGCCGACATCGGGAACCAGCCGAGTCGGACTCTTTACGGCGGAACAGCCGTTGGCACTTAGGAAATATTCGCCGAACTCGGCCGGACTTCCAGGGGAAGAGGCCGATTTTTCACTTGTTCTGGCCGACATCGGGAACCAGCCGAGTCGGACCCTTTACGGCGGAACAGCCGTTGGCACTTAGGAAATATTTGCCTTAACTCGGCCGGACTTCCAGGGGAAGAGGCCGGATTTTCACTTGTTCTGGCCGACCGGGGGAACCGGCCGAGTCGGACACTTTACGGCGGAGCAGCCGTTGGCACTTAGGAAATATTTGCCAAAATGTTCCGGACCTCCAGGGGAAGAGGCCGAATTTTCACTTGTTCTGGCCGACCGGGTGAACCGGCCGAGGCGGACACTTTACGGCGGAGCAGCCGTTGGCACTTAGGAAATATTCGCCAAAATGTTCCGGACCTCCAGGGGAAGAGGCCGAATTTTCACTTGTTCTGGCCGACCGGGGGAACCAGCCGAGGCGGACACTTTACGGCGGAGCACCCGTTGGCACTTAGAAAATATTCGCCAAAATGTTCCGGACCTCCAGGGAAAGAGGCCGAATTTTCGCTCGTTCGGGCCGACCGGGAGAACCGGCCGAGGCGGACACTTTACGGCGGTTGAGCCGTTGGCACTTAGAAATTATTCAGACTTCCATCAAACACACATCGGCCTTTTGCCGTCACTGCCCGGGATGGGCACCGTGGTAGCTCGGACAGTTCGTGTGACAGCTTCCGCTGGCACTTAGACAATTTTTAAAATGAAAATAAACAGTTCTGCACATACGTGCCGACTATATTTTGCGAAAGGGGGGTAAAGTGATGAGTACACTAAGTGGGGGGACCAAGTACATAAAGCCTACCCCTGGTACCTCAGAGAGGCCGAATTGACACATTTTGTGTCCGACCGCGGGAACCAGCCGAGGCGGACGCTTTTCGGCGCAAGAGCCGTTGGCACTTAGAAAATATTCGTTAATCTTGAACGGACCTCCAGGGGAAGAGGCCGAATTTTCACTTGTTCTGGCCGACATCGGGAACCAGCCGAGTCGGACGCTTTACGGCGGAGCAGCCGTTGGCACTTAGGAAATATTCGTTAATCTTGAACGGACCTCCAGGGGAAGAGGCCGAATTTTCACTTGTTCTGGCCGACATCGGGAACCAGCCGAGTCGGACGCTTTACGGCGGAGCAGCCGTTGGCACTTAGAAAATATTCGTTAAACTTCAACTGACCTCCAGGGGAAGAGGCCGAATTTCCACTTGTTCTGGCCGACATCGGGAACCAGCCGAGTCGGACGCTTTACGGCGGAAGAGCCGATGGCACTTAGAAAATATTCGTTAAACTTGACAGGACCTCCAGGGGAAGAGGCCGAATTTTCGCTCGTTCAGGCCGACCGGAGGAACCGGCCGAGTCGGACACCTTACGGCGGAAGAGCCGATGGCACTTAGAAAATATTCGCCAAAATGTTCCGGACCTCCAGGGGAAGAGGCCGAATTTTCACTTGTTCAGGCCGACCGGAGGAACCGGCCGAGTCGGACACCTTACGGCGGAAGAGCCGATGGCACTTAGAAAATATTCGTTAAACTTGACAGGACCTCCAGGGGAAGAGGCCGAATTTTCGCTCGTTCAGGCCGACCGGAGGAACCGGCCGAGTCGGACACCTTACGGCGGAAGAGCCGATGGCACTTAGAAAATATTCGCCAAAATGTTCCGGACCTCCAGGGGAAGAGGCCGAATTTTCACTTGTTCAGGCCGACCGGAGGAACCAGCCGGGTCGGACACGTAACGGCGGAAGAGCCGATGGCACTTAGAAAATATTCGTTAAACTTGACAGGACCTCCAGGGGAAGAGGCCGAATTTTCGCTCGTTCGGGCCGACCGGAGGAACCGGCCGGGTCGGACACGTTACGGCGGAACAGCCGTTGGCACTTAGAAAATATTCGTCAAAGTCGTCCGGACCTCCAGGGGAAGAGGCCGAATTTTCGCTCGTTCGGGCCGACCGGAGGAACCAGCCGGGTCGGACACTTTACGGCGCAACAGCCGTTCGCACTTAGAAAATATTCGCCAAAGTCGTCCGGACCTCCAGGGGAAGAGGCCGAATTTTCGCTTGTTCAAGCCGACCGGAGGAACCAGCCGGGTCGGGAACGTTACGGCGCAACAGCCGTTGGCACTTTGAAAATATTCGCCAAAATGTTCCGGACCTCCAGGGGAAGAGGCCGAATTTTCGCTCGTTCGGGCCGACCGGAGGAACCAGCCGGGTCGGACACGTTACGGCGCAACAGCCGTTCGCACTTAGAAAATATTCGCCAAAGTCGTCCGGACCTCCAGGGGAAGAGGCCGAATTTTCGCTCGTTCGGGACCGACCGGAGGAACCAGCCGGGTCGGACACGTTACGGCGCAACAGCCGTTGGCACTTTGAAAATATTCGCCAAAATGTTCCGGACCTCCAGGGGAAGAGGCCGAATTTTCGCTCGTTCGGGCCGACCGGAGGAACCGGCCGGGTCGGACACTTTACGGCGCAACAGCCGTTCGCACTTAGAAAATATTCGCCAAAATGTTCCGGACCTCCAGGGGAAGAGGCCGAATTTTCGCTCGTTCGGGCCGACCGGAGGAACCGGCCGGGTCGGACACGTTACGGCGGAACAGCCGTTGGCACTTAGAAAATATTCGTCAAAGTCGTCCGGACCTCCAGGGGAAGAGGCCGAATTTTCGCTCGTTCGGGCCGACCGGAGGAACCAGCCGGGTCGGACACTTTACGGCGCAACAGCCGTTCGCACTTAGAAAATATTCGCCAAAATGTTCCGGACCTCCAGGGGAAGAGGCCGAATTTTCGCTCGTTCGGGCCGACCGGAGGAACCGGCCGGGTCGGACACGTTACGGCGGAACAGCCGTTGGCACTTAGAAAATATTCGTCAAAGTCGTCCGGACCTCCAGGGGAAGAGGCCGAATTTTCGCTCGTTCGGGCCGACCGGAGGAACCAGCCGGGTCGGACACGTTACGGTGCAACAGCCGTTCGCACTTAGAAAATATTCGCCAAAGTCGTCCGGACCTCCAGGGGAAGAGGCCGAATTTTCGCTCGTTCGGGACGACCGGAGGAACCAGCCGGGTCGGACACGTTACGGCGCAACAGCCGTTCGCACTTAGAAAATATTCGCCAAAGTCGTCCGGACCTCCAGGGGGAAGAGGCCGAATTTTCGCTTGTTCGGGCCGACCGGAGGAACCAGCCGGGTCGGACACGTTACGGCGCAACAGCCGTTGGCACTTTGAAAATATTCGCCAAAATGTTCCGGACCTCCAGGGGAAGAGGCCGAATTTTCGCTCGTTCGGGCCGACCGGAGGAACCAGCCGGGTCGGACACGTTACGGCGCAACAGCCGTTGGCACTTAGAAAATATTCGTTAAACTTCACAGGACCTCCAGGGGAAGAGGCCGAATTTTCGCTCGTTCGGGCCGACCGGAGGAACCAGCCGGGTCGGACACGTTACGGCGCAACAGCCGTTGGCACTTTGAAAATATTCGCCAAAGTCGTCCGGACCTCCAGGGGAAGAGGCCGAATTTTCGCTCGTTCGGGCCGACCGGAGGAACCAGCCGGGTCGGACACTTTACGGCGGAGCAGCCGTTGGCACTTTGAAAATATTCGCCAAAATGTTCCGGACCTCCAGGGGAAGAGGCCGAATTTTCGCTCGTTCGGGCCGACCGGAGGAACCGGCCGGGTCGGACACTTTACGGCGCAACAGCCGTTCGCACTTAGAAAATATTCGCCAAAATGTTCCGGACCTCCAGGGGAAGAGGCCGAATTTTCGCTCGTTCGGGCCGACCGGAGGAACCAGCCGGGTCGGACACGTTACGGCGCAACAGCCGTTCGCACTTAGAAAATATTCGCCAAAGTCGTCCGGACCTCCAGGGGAAGAGGCCGAATTTTCGCTTGTTCAAGCCGACCGGAGGAACCAGCCGGGTCGGACACGTTACGGCGCAACAGCCGTTGGCACTTTGAAAATATTCGCCAAAATGTTCCGGACCTCCAGGGGAAGAGGCCGAATTTTCGCTCGTTCGGGCCGACCGGAGGAACCAGCCGGGTCGGACACGTTACGGCGCAACAGCCGTTCGCACTTAGAAAATATTCGCCAAAGTCGTCCGGACCTCCAGGGGAAGAGGCCGAATTTTCGCTCGTTCGGGCCGACCGGAGGAACCAGCCGGGTCGGACACGTTACGGCGCAACAGCCGTTGGCACTTTGAAAATATTCGCCAAAATGTTCCGGACCTCCAGGGGAAGAGGCCGAATTTTCGCTCGTTCGGGCCGACCGGAGGAACCGGCCGGGTCGGACACTTTACGGCGCAACAGCCGTTCGCACTTAGAAAATATTCGCCAAAATGTTCCGGACCTCCAGGGGAAGAGGCCGAATTTTCGCTCGTTCGGGCCGACCGGAGGAACCGGCCGGGTCGGACACGTTACGGCGGAACAGCCGTTGGCACTTAGAAAATATTCGTCAAAGTCGTCCGGACCTCCAGGGGAAGAGGCCGAATTTTCGCTCGTTCGGGCCGACCGGAGGAACCAGCCGGGTCGGACACTTTACGGCGCAACAGCCGTTCGCACTTAGAAAATATTCGCCAAAATGTTCCGGACCTCCAGGGGAAGAGGCCGAATTTTCGCTCGTTCGGGCCGACCGGAGGAACCGGCCGGGTCGGACACGTTACGGCGGAACAGCCGTTGGCACTTAGAAAATATTCGTCAAAGTCGTCCGGACCTCCAGGGGAAGAGGCCGAATTTTCGCTCGTTCGGGCCGACCGGAGGAACCAGCCGGGTCGGACACGTTACGGTGCAACAGCCGTTCGCACTTAGAAAATATTCGCCAAAGTCGTCCGGACCTCCAGGGGAAGAGGCCGAATTTTCGCTCGTTCGGGACGACCGGAGGAACCAGCCGGGTCGGACACGTTACGGCGCAACAGCCGTTCGCACTTAGAAAATATTCGCCAAAGTCGTCCGGACCTCCAGGGGGAAGAGGCCGAATTTTCGCTTGTTCGGGCCGACCGGAGGAACCAGCCGGGTCGGACACGTTACGGCGCAACAGCCGTTGGCACTTAGGAAATATTCGCCAAAATGTTCCGGACCTCCAGGGGAAGAGGCCGAATTTTCGCTCGTTCGGGCCGACCGGAGGAACCAGCCGGGTCGGACACTTTACGGCGCAACAGCCGTTCGCACTTAGAAAATATTCGCCAAAGTCGTCCGGACCTCCAGGGGAAGAGGCCGAATTTTCGCTCGTTCGGGCCGACCGGAGGAACCAGCCGGGTCGGACACTTTACGGCGGAACAGCCGTTGGCACTTTGAAAATATTCGCCAAAATGTTCCGGACCTCCAGGGGAAGAGGCCGAATTTTCGCTCGTTCGGGCCGACCGGAGGAACCAGCCGGGTCGGACACCTTACGGCGCAACAGCCGTTGGCACTTTGAAAATATTCGTCAAAATGTTCCTGACCTCCAGGGGAAGAGGCCGAATTTTCGCTCGTTCGGGCCGACCGGAGGAACCAGCCGGGTCGGACACGTTACGGCGCAACAGCCGTTCGCACTTAGAAAATATTCGCCAAAGTCGTCCGGACCTCCAGGGGAAGAGGCCGAATTTTCGCTCGTTCGGGCCGACCGGAGGAACCAGCCGGGTCGGACACGTTACGGCGGAACAGCCGTTGGCACTTAGAAAATATTCGTTAAACTTCACAGGACCTCCAGGGGAAGAGGCCGAATTTTCGCTCGTTCGGGCCGACCGGAGGAACCAGCCGGGTCGGACACTTTACGGCGGAACAGCCGTTGGCACTTTGAAAATATTCGCCAAAATGTTCCGGACCTCCAGGGGAAGAGGCCGAATTTTCGCTCGTTCGGGCCGACATGGAGAACCAGCCGAGGCGGACACTTTACGGCGGTTGAGCCGTTGGCACTTAGAAATTATTCAGACTTCCATCAAACACACATCGGCCTTTTGCCGTCACTGCCCGGGATGGGCACCGTGGTAGCTCGGACAGTTCGTGTGACAGCTTCCGCTGGCACTTAGAAAATTTTTAAAATGAAAATAAACAGTTCTGCACATACGTGCCGACTATATTTTGCGAAAGGGGGGTAAAGTGATGAGTACACTAACTGGGGGGACCAAGTACATAAAGCCTACCCCTGGTACCTCAGAGAGGCCGAATTTTCGAATTCTGAGGCCGAGCTGGGGAACCAGACGAGGCGGACACTTTTCCGAGCGAGAGCCGATGGCACTTAGAAAATTTTCGGCTAAGTCGGCAGGACTTCCAGAGCGAGAGGCCGAATATTCGTCATCTGTGGCCGACCGGGGAACCAGCGGAGGCGGATAGGCGGTCACGGAGGTCCCGCCGGCTGGTCCGCGGGCCATTTTGGGTCCCGTAATTTAGCGGTCGCGGTCCGGAATCCACGCCGACCGGGGAACCAGCGGAGGCGGATAGGCGGTCACGGAGGTCCCGCCGGCTGGTCCGCGGGCCAATTTGGGTCCCGTAATTTAGCGGTCGCGGTCCGGAATCCACGCCGACCGGGGAACCAGCGGAGGCGGATAGGCGGTCACGGAGGTCCCGCCGGCTGGTCCGCGGGCCATTTTGGGTCCCGTAATTTAGCGGTCGCGGTCCGGAATCCACGCCGACCGGGGAACCAGCGGAGGCGGATAGGCGGTCACGGAGGTCCCGCCGGCTGGTCCGCGGGCCAATTTGGGTCCCGTAATTTAGCGGTCGCGGCCCGGAATTCGCGCCGGCCGGGGAACCAGCGCGGGCGGATAGGCGGTCACGGAGGTCCCGCCGGCTGGTCCGCGGGGGGAACTGCGCCCTCTGGCGGACACGCCATTGTAAATGAATGGGGTTTGGCACTTAGTGCATTTTTCGCCGAAGCCGACGAGCGCTCCGGGCGAGGAGGCCGGATTCTCGCCATCCGTGGCCGGCCGGGGAACCGGCCAAGGCGGATAGGCGGTCACGGGGGTCCCGCCGGCTGGTCCGCGGGCCAATTGGGGTCCCCGTAAGTTAGCGGTCGCGGCCCGGAATCCGCGCCGGCCAGCAGCCACCGGGAGGCGGGTAGGCTGTCACGGAGGTCCCGCCAGCTGGTCCGCGGGCCAATTAGGGTCCCGTAAGTGAGCGGTCGCGGCCCGGAATCCACGCCGGCCAGCAGCCACCGCCAGGCGGGTAGGCTGTCACGGAGGTCCCGCCAGCTGGTCCGCGGGCCATTTAGGGTCCCGTAAGTTAGCGGTCGCGGCCCGGAATGCACGCCGGCCAGCAGCCACCGGCAGGCGGATAGGCGGTCACGGAGGTCCCGCCGGCCGGTCCGCTGGCCAATTACCTCCAGCCGAGCGGATATGAACTTTATTAGCACCTTCTACGAGATGGCGGAGCCTTATTCGACAACCAGCACCTCGGCTTAGCATTTTCCACGGCCCGCTGATCTTCCAGAAGACGTCCAGCCGGTTTCCTCCTCACATTTTAAGCCGGCCGAGGCTTCCGGCACCCCGGCTAAGCTTTCTCCACGGCCCGCTGAGCTTCCGAGGGACCTCCAGCCGGTTCTCCCGGTGCCTCGCGCCTCGCTTTGTGAGCCGGCCGAGGCTTCCAGCACCCCGGCTAAGCTTTCTCCACGGCCCGCTGAGCTTCCAGGGGACCTGCAGCCGGTTCTCCCGGTGCCTCGCGCCTCGCTTTGTGAGCCGGCCGAGGCTTCCAGCACCCCGGCTAAGCTTTCTCCACGGCCCGCTGAGCTTCCGAGGGACCTCCAGCCGGTTCTCCCGGTGCCTCCCGCCTCGCTTTGTGAGCCGGCCGAGGCTTCCAGCACCTCGGCCGAGCGTTTCCCACGGCCCGCTGAGCTTCCAGGGGACCTCCAGCCGGTTCTCCCGGTGCCTCGCGCCTCGCTTTGCGAGCCGGCCGAGGCTTCCAGCACCTCGGCTGAGCGTTTTCGGCGGCCCGTTGCTCTCCCGGAGGTCGCAACGGGGAGTTACCTCCCTCTCGCGGACACGGCGAGTAAATACACCGCCTCTCGCACTTGGCGCACACTCACTCGCATTGCTACGCCTCCCGTGGCACTTTAAGCGGCAACGAACGGCGGGAGTAACTGCGACTCTCCTAAGGTAGGCTCACTTGACTATTTATTTATGTATTTATTTATTTTTGACGGTTCGCGGAGGCGATGACGCTCCGCGCGGGTAAACGGCGGGAGTAACTGTGACTCTCTTAAGGTAGGCTCACTTGACATTTATTTATTCATGTATTTATTTATTTTTGACGGTTCGCGGAGGCGATGACGCTCCGCGCGGGTAAACGGCGGGAGTAACTGTGACTCTCTTAAGGTAGGCTCACTTGACATTTATTTTGGCGGTTCGCGGAGGCGACCGGCACCGCCGGGAGGCCGTGCGCGCGCGCGCAGAGCGGCCCGAATAACGCTCCGCCGGCCCCGGGTGATTACCGAGAGGCTCCCCGGCCTCGCGGAGCTCCGACGCTCCTCCGCGGGACCTCCGGCGGCCGGCGCGCTCGCGCACCACCCCCCGGCACCGCCGGGAGGCCGTGCGCGCGCGCGCAGAGCGGCCGAATAACGCTCCGCCGGCCCCGGGTGATTACCGAGAGGCTCCCCGGCCTCGCGGAGCTCCGACGCTCCTCCGCGGGACCTCCGGCGGCCGGCGCGCTCGCGCACCACCCCCCGGCACCGCCGGGAGGCCGTGCGCGCGCGCGCGCAGAGCGGCCGAATAACGCTCCGCCGGCCCCGGGTGATTACCGAGAGGCTCCCCGGCCTCGCGGAGCTCCGACGCTCCTCCGCGGGACCTCCGGCGGCCGGCGCGCTCGCGCACCACCCCCCGGCACCGCCGGGAGGCCGTGCGCGCGCGCGCGCAGAGCGGCCGAATAACGCTCCGCCGGCCCCGGGTGATTACCGAGAGGCTCCCCCGGCCTCGCGGAGCTCCGACGCTCCTCCGCGGGACCTCCGGCGGCCGGCGCGCTCGCGCACCACCCCCCGGCACCGCCGGGAGGCCGTGCGCGCGCGCGCAGAGCGGCCGAATAACGCTCCGCCGGCCCCGGGTGATTACCGAGAGGCTCCCCGGCCTCGCGGAGCTCCGACGCTCCTCCGCGGGACCTCCGGCGGCCGGCGCGCTCGCGCACCACCCCCCCGGCACCGCCGGGAGGCCGTGCGCGCGCGCGCAGAGCGGCCGAATAACGCTCCGCCGGCCCCGGGTGATTACCGAGAGGCTCCCCGGCCTCGCGGAGCTCCGACGCTCCTCCGCGGGACCTCCGGCGGCCGGCGCGCTCGCGCACCACCCCCCGGCACCGCCGGGAGGCCGTGCGCGCGCGCGCAGAGCGGCCGAATAACGCTCCGCCGGCCCCCGGGGTGATTACCGAGAGGCTCCCCGGCCTCGCGGAGCTCCGACGCTCCTCCGCGGGACCTCCGGCGGCCGAAAATAGCTCCAAGCCCAGCGGATCGGCTGCTTGGAAGCACCGCGCCGTCCGGCTCCACCTGGTACCTCGCACGGCTCTCATCTCCCCCCCGCACGGACTTCCGAGCGCTCGGGGAGACGCTCGGAAGCTGCCCGTGCCGTCGCGGCGGGGAATTGCCTCCCTCTGGCGGACGCGGCGAGTAAAAACACCACCTCTCGCACTTTGCGCACACTTACTTGCGTGGGTCCGCTTCCGATGACACTTTGAGCGGCCGAACGGCGGGAGTAACTACGACTCTCTTAAGGTAGGCTCACTTGACATTTATTCATGTATTTATTTATTTTTGACGGTTCGCGGAGGCGATGACGCTCCGCGCGGGTAAACGGCGGGAGTAGCTGTGACTCTCTTAAGGTAGCCTGACTCGACGTCTTTTTCAACGGTGGCTGGAGGACCCAGGCGGTTCTCGGGGGTGCGTCGCTCCTCACTTTTGACGCCCGAGGAGGCTCCCGGCACCTCGGCTACGCGTTTTTCGGCGGCCCGCTGAGCTTCCAGAAGACCTCCAGCCGGTTCTCCCGGTGCTTTCCTCCTCACGTTTTAAGCCGGCCGAGGCTTCCGGCACCCCGGCTGAGCTTTTTTCCCACGGCCCGCTGAGCTTCCAGGGGACCTCCGGCCGGTTCTCCGCGCGCTTTCCTCCTCACTTTTAAGCCGGCCGAGGCTTCCGGCACCCCGGCCAAGCGTTTCCCACGTCCCGCTGAGCTTCCAGGGGACCTCCGGCCGGTTCTCCGCGCGCCCCCCCTCCTAACTCGGCTCCCGGCACCCCGGCTAAGCGATTTGAACGGCCCGCTGATCTCCCGGAGGTCGCAACGGGGAATTGCCTCCCTCTCGCGGACACGGCGCGTAAATGCACCGCCTCTCGCACTTGGCGCACACTCACTCGCATCGCTACGCCTCCCGTGGCACTTTAAGCGACCGGGACCACCGCGAGCGCGGGCGATGACTAAGAGGCTCCCCGGCGGCCTCGCGGAGCTCCGACGCTCCCCCGCGGGACTTCCGGCGGCCGGCCGGAGCCTCGGCACGGCTGCCGCACTCCCTAATAACACCCCGCGGGACCCCCGCGAGCCGAACGCTCGCTGCCGCGGGCGACCCGTGCCAAGGCGGACGCGTGACGGCGCGGGAGCCCTCGGCACTATCTCACGGTCACGTATGTAGTCAAATCGTGTAAAATCACCGTTAGTTTATTCATAATATAGGTAATAATTAAATAAATATTAACATCGCGTATATTATTAATAAACACATGTATGTATTTATTTAATAATTAAATAAATATTAACATCGCGTATAATCATGCGCAATACTTCGTGGCCGACCGGGGGAACCGGCGAAGGCGGACGCATCGCGGCGCGAGAGCCGTTGGCACTTTGGAAAAATAAATAAATAAATAAATAAATAAATAAATAATAATTCGCCGACCGGGCTCCGGGGGGAGAGGCCGATTTTTGGCCGTTCGTGGCCGACCGGGGAACCGGCGAAGGCGGACGCATCGCGGCGCGAGAGCCGTTGGCACTTTGGAAAAATAAATAAATAAATAAATAAATAAATAAATAAATAAATAAATAATTCGCCGACCGGGCTCCGGGGCAAGAGGCCGAATTTTCGCTCGTTCGGGGCCGACCGGGGAACCGGCGAAGGCGGACGCAGCGCGGCGCGAGAGCCGTTGGCACTTTGAAAAAAAAAAAAAAAAAAAAAAATTCGCCCACCGGGCTCCGGGGGAAGAGGCCGGCTTTTCGCCGTTCGCGGCCGACCGGGGAACCGGCGAAAGCGGACGCGCTCTCTAACGAGCCCCGCCGGCCGGAGGAAGTGCGCCCTCTGGCGGACACGCCGTTGTAAATGAATGGGGTTTGGCACTTAGTGCATTTTTCGCCCAAGTCGAAGCGCGCTCCGGGCGAGGAGGCCGGATTCTCGCCACCCGTGGCCGGCCGGGGAACCGGCCAAGGCGGACGCGCTCTCTAACGAGCCCCGCCGGCCGGAGGAAGTGCGCCCTCTGGCGGACACGCCGTTGTAAATGAATGGGGTTTGGCACTTGGTGCATTTTTCGCCCAAGTCGAAGCGCGCTCCGGGCGAGGAGGCCGGATTCTCGCCACCCGTGGCCGGCCGGGGAACCGGCGAAGGCGGATAGGCTTTCACGGAGGATCCGCCGGCTGGTCCGCGGGCCGATTAGGGTCCCGCGAGTGAGCGGTGGCGGTCCGGAATCCAGGCCGGCCAGGAGGCACCGCCAGGCGGATAGGCTTTCACGGAGGAGCCGCCGGCTGGTCCGCGGGCCGTTTAGGGTCCCGCGAGTGAGCGGTGGCGGTCCGGAATCCAGGCCGGCCAGGAGGCACCGCCAGGCGGATAGGCTTTCACGGAGGACCCGCCGGCTGGTCCGCGGGCCGTTTAGGGTCCCGCGAGTGAGCGGTCGCGGTCCGGAATCCAGGCCGGCCAGGAGGCACCGCCAGGCGGATAGGCTTTCACGGAGGACCCGCCGGCTGGTCCGCGGGCCGTTTAGGCTCCCGTAAGTTAGCGGTCGCGGTCCGGAATACAGGCCGTCCAGGAGGCACTGCCAGGCGGATACACTCTCTAACGAGCCCCGCCGGCTGGTCCGCCGGGGGAAGTGCGCCCTCTGGCGGACACGCCGTTGTAAATGAATGGGGTTTGGCACTTAGTGCATTTTTTCGACCAGCGGCAACGCAGGCTGACGGGCGGCCGCTTCCACGGGCCGGGTACTACTCTACGGAGGCGCTAGCCGCCTCCGGTGGGGGCCGTGTGATCTCGCTGGATGCCCGAGGACCTTCCGCGAGGCCCGGCCGCAGCTTTTACGCGCGCCCGGTCCTATTACCTGGTGGAAGCTGGAGGCCGGGGCTCCGCAGCTCGCCGCCCGGGGACCTTCCGCGAGGCCCGGCCGCAGCTTTTACGCACCACCGCTGCTATTCTCTGGCTCCGGCTTCGTCCCGGAGGGTGCTTGGGGAACGGCGGCGCACACCGCGAACGGCCGGTGGCGGTCGGCTGGTGGCGGTCGGCTGGTGGCTGTCGGCTGGTGGCGGTCGGGGGTGGCGCTTGGGGATGGCGCTTGGGGATGGTGGCTGTCGGCTGGTGGCGGTCGGCTGGTGGCGGTCGGCTGGTGGCGGTCGGCTGGTGGCGGTCGGGGGGTGGCGCTTGGGGATGGCGCTTGGGGATGGTGGCTGTCGGCTGGTGGCGGTCGGCTGGTGGCGGTCGGGGGGTGGCGGTCGGGGATGGCGCTTGGGGATGGTGGCTGTCGCCTTGTGGCGGTCGGCTGGTGGCGGTCGCCTTGTGGCGGTCGCCTTGTGGCGGTCGGGGATGGCGCTTGGGGATGGTGGCTGTCGCCTTGTGGCGGTCGGCTGGTGGCGGTCGCCTTGTGGCGGTCGCCTTGTGGCGGTCGGGGATGGCGCTTGGGGATGGTGGCTGTCGCCTTGTGGCGGTCGGCTGGTGGCGGTCGGCTGGTGGCGGTCGGGGGGTGGCGGTCGGGGATGGCGCTTGGGGATGGTGGCTGTCGCCTTGTGGCGGTCGGGGGGTGGCGGTCGGGGATGGCGCTTGGGGATGGTGGCTGTCGCCTTGTGGCGGTCGGCTGGTGGCGGTCGGCTGGTGGCGGTCGGCTGGTGGCGGTCGGGGGGTGGCGGTCGGGGGGTGGCGCTTGGGGATGGTGGCTGTCGCCTTGTGGCGGTCGGCTGGTGGCGGTCGCCTTGTGGCGGT
>NW_026061286.1:35000-42195 GCF_024217435.2 Syngnathus scovelli
GAGGCGGCCGGTACCTCCGTCTGCCTTGGATGGACCGCATCCGCAGATTTTCGTCCGGCCTTAGCTTAAGGAGACGGCCGTTGCCTCCGATCCTCCGGGCTAGAGCCGGGTGAGGTCGTCTCGAACCACGTGCCTGAAGGCCGCCTCGCGCCGGATTCGGCCCCGCTCATTCGTCGGAGTGACCGCCCGACGCGGGCATCGCTAGATTAGCCGTGGCCCCGATCCTTCCCCATCGACAGCCTTTCGCCCCCTTCGCTCCGGCCTCTGAGGCGGCCGGTACCCCTTTCTTGGATGAGACAGAACCCTTGACGGGCCGTTCGCAGATTTTTGCCCGGGCATTGTTTACCGAGGCGGCCGGTACCTCCGTCTGCCTTGGATGGACCGCATCCGCAGATTTTCGTCCGGCCTTAGCTTAAGGAGACGGCCGTTGCCTCCGATCCTCCGGGCTAGAGCCGGGTGAGGTCGTCTCGAACCACGTGCCTGAAGGCCGCCTCGCGCCGGATTCGGCCCCGCTCATTCGTCGGAGTGACCGCCCGACGCGGGCATCGCTAGATTAGCCGTGGCCCCGATCCTTCCCCATCGACAGCCTTTCGCCCCCTTCGCTCCGGCCTCTGAGGCGGCCGGTACCCCTTTCTTGGATGAGACAGAACCCTTGACGGGCCGTTCGCAGATTTTTGCCCGGCCTGTGTTTAAGGAGGCGGCCGGTACCTCCCTCCTTGGATGACCAACAACCCTTGACGGGCCATTCGCAGATTTTTGCCCGGCCTGTGTTTAAGGAGGCGGCCGGTACCTCCCTCCTTGGATGACCAACAACCCTTGACGGGCCATTCGCAGATTTTTTGCCCGGCCTGTGTTTAAGGAGGCGGCCGGTACCTCCCTCCTTGGATGACCTTCTACCCTTGACGGGCCATTCGCAGATTTTTGCCCGGCCTGTGTTTAAGGAGGCGGCCGGTACCTCCCACCTTGGATGACCCACTACCCTTGACGGGCCCATTCGCAGATTTTTGCCCGGCCTGTGTTTAAGGAGGCGGCCGGTACCTCCCACCTTGGATGACCCACTACCCTTGACGGGCCCATTCGCAGATTTTTGCCCGGCCTGTGTTTAGGGAGGCGACCGGTCCTCCGTAGCTTGATCGGATTTCCCTTCCGGCCTGTGTTTAAGGAGGCGGCCGGTCCTCCGTAGCTTGACCGGATTTCCCTTCCAGCCTGTGTTTAAGGAGGCGGCTGGTCCTCCCCGGTCGGTTGCCAAGCGACCGGGACCCGCAAGTGGGCAGGAACCGTCCACCCAACGCCGGCGAGCCGGGGCCGGTGGGGGCCCTACCAAGGCGGGTCTAACTTCAGGCGGTGCAAACGGGGGAGGGGGGTAAGGACGGCTGCCGGGAGCAGACAGCCGTCCCCGGGAGGGGGTAGTAGCTTCGCGGCGGCCGCCGGGAGCAGACGGCCGTCCGCGCATTCTGCCAATGCCTGTAGGACTTTGAATATTTCACAGCCGTGCCGTGGCACTTAGAAAATTTTTCAGAGACGTGGCACTTAGAAAGTTTTTCAGAGATGTGGCACTTTGAAAGTTTTTGAGAGATGTGGCACTTAGAAATTTTTTGAGAGATGTGGCACTTAGAAATTTTTTGAGAGATGTGGCACTTAGAAATTTTTTGAGAGATGTGGCACTTTGAAAATTTTTGAGAAATGTGGCACTTAGAAAATTTTCTCTCTCTCTCTGGAAGTGCCGTGCCTTCTTCAGTTCTGCTATCCGAGCAGGGGACGCTTGCTGGCGGCCGTTACCAGCGCTCGGACCAGGCCCAATTGATTTGCATGGAAAACAATTGCGTCCCCCATGCTCGTTCTGACTATATTTTGCGAAAGGGGGGTAAAGTGATGAGTACACTAAGTGGGGGGACCAACCCATGTACTCTAGAAAAGTACATGGGTTGACAAAAGACCAGTTGGTAATGCACCCCTGGTACCCAAACCCCTGGTACCTTTAGGCACTTAGAAAAAATTTCGCCCAAATTTGGAGGTCGCTCCAGGGGAAGAGGCCGAATTTTCGCCTATTACGGCCGACCGCGGGAACCAGCCGAGGCGGACGCTTTTCGGCGCAAGAGCCGTTGGCACTTAGAAAATATTCGCTAAACTTCAAAGGACCTCCAGGGGAAGAGGCCGAATTGTCACTTTTTCTGGCCGACATCGGGAACCAGCCGAGTCGGACTCTTTACGGCGGAGCAGCCGTTGGCACTTAGAAAATATTCGCCAAACTCGGCCGGACTTCCAGGGGAAGAGGCCGAATTGTCACTTGTTCTGCCCGACATCGGGAACCAGCCGAGTCGGACACTTTAAGGCGGAGCAGCCGTTGGCACTTAGAAAATATTCGCCAAACTTGAACGGACCTCCAGGGGAAGAGGCCGAATTTTCACCTGTTCTGGCCGACATCGGGAACCAGCCGAGTCGGACGCTTTACGGCGGAGCAGCCGTTGGCACTTAGAAAATATTCGTTTAAACTTGAAAGGACCTCCAGGGGAAGAGGCCGAATTGTCACTTGTTCTGGCCGACATCGGGAACCAGCCGAGTCGGACGCTTTAAGGCGGAGCAGCCGTTGGCACTCAGAAAATATTCGTTAAACTTGAAAAGACCTCCAGGGGAAGAGGCCGAATTGTCACTTCTTCTGGCCGACATCGGGAACCAGCCGAGTCGGGCCCTTTAAGGCTGAGCAGCCGTTGGCACTTAGGAAATATTTGCCTTAACTCGGCCGGACTTCCAGGGGAAGAGGCCGGATTTTCACTTGTTCTGGCCGACATCGGGAACCAGCCGAGTCGGACGCTTTAAGGCGGAGCAGCCGTTGGCACTTAGAAAATATTCCCCAAACTTGAACGGACCTCCAGGGGAAGAGGCCGAATTTTCACTTGTTCTGGCCGACATCGGGAACCAGCCGAGTCGGACGCTTTACGGCGGAGCAGCCGTTGGCACTTAGAAAATATTCGTTAAACTTCAACTGACCTCCAGGGGAAGAGGCCGAATTTTCACTTGTTCTGGCCGACATCGGGAACCAGCCGAGTCGGACGCTTTACGGCGGAGCAGCCGTTGGCACTTAGAAAATATTCGTTAAACTTCAACTGACCTCCAGGGGAAGAGGCCGAATTTTCACTTGTTCTGGCCGACATCGGGAACCAGCCGAGTCGGACGCTTTACGGCGGAGCAGCCGTTGGCACTTAGAAAATATTCGTTAAACTTGAACGGACCTCCAGGGGAAGAGGCCGAATTTTCACTTGTTCTGGCCGACATCGGGAACCAGCCGAGTCGGACGCTTTACGGCGGAGCAGCCGTTGGCACTTAGAAAATATTCGTTAAACTTCAACTGACCTCCAGGGGAAGAGGCCGAATTTTCACTTGTTCTGGCCGACATCGGGAACCAGCCGAGTCGGACCCTTTACGGCGGAACAGCCGTTGGCACTTAGGAAATATTTGCCTTAACTTGGCCGCACTTCCAGGGGAAGAGGCCGAATTTTCACTTGTTCTGGCCGACATCGGGAACCAGCCGAGTCGGACGCTTTACGGCGGAGCAGCCGTTGGCACTTAGAAAATATTCGTTAAACTTCAACTGACCTCCAGGGGAAGAGGCCGAATTTCCACTTATTCTGGCCGACATCGGGAACCAGCCGAGTCGGACGCTTTACGGCGGAGCAGCCGTTGGCACTTAGGAAATATTCGCCAAACTTGGCCGCACTTCCAGGGGAAGAGGCCGAATTTCCACTTGTTCTGGCCGACATCGGGAACCAGCCGAGACGGACGCTTTACGGCGGAGCAGCCGTTGGCACTTAGAAAATATTCGTTAATCTTGAACGGACCTCCAGGGGAAGAGGCCGAATATTCACTTGTTCTGGCCGACATCGGGAACCAGCCGAGTCGGACGCTTTTCGGCGCAAGAGCCGTTGGCACTTAGGAAATATTCGCCGAACTCGGCCGGACTTCCAGGGGAAGAGGCCGAATTTTCACTTGTTCTGGCCGAAATCGGGAACCAGCCGAGTCGGACTCTTTACGGCGGAGCAGCCGTTGGCACTTAGGAAATATTTGCCAAAATGTTCCGGACCTCCAGGGGAAGAGGCCGAATATTCACTTGTTCTGGCCGACATCGGGAACCAGCCGAGTCGGACACTTTACGGCGGAGCAGCCGTTGGCACTTAGGAAATATTCGTTAAACTTCAACTGACCTCCAGGGGAAGAGGCCGAATTTTCACTTGTTCTGGCCGACATCGGGAACCAGCCGAGTCGGTCTCTTTACGGCGGAGCAGCCGTTGGCACTTAGGAAATATTCGCCGAACTTGGCCGGACTTCCAGGGGAAGAGGCCGGATTTTCACTTGTTCTGGCCGACATCGGGAACCAGCCGAGTCGGACACTTTACGGCGGAGCAGCCGTTGGCACTTAGGAAATATTTGCCAAAATGTTCCGGACCTCCAGGGGAAGAGGCCGAATATTCACTTGTTCTGGCCGACATCGGGAACCAGCCGAGTCGGACACTTTAAGGCTGAGCAGCCGTTGGCACTTAGGAAATATTCGCCTTAACTCGGCCGGACTTCCAGGGGAAGAGGCCGGATTTTCACTTGTTCTGGCCGACATCGGGAACCAGCCGAGTCGGACCCTTTAAGGCTGAGCAGCCGTTGGCACTTAGGAAATATTTGCCTTAACTCGGCCGGACTTCCAGGGGAAGAGGCCGATTTTTCACTTGTTCTGGCCGACCGGGGGAACCAGCCGAGTCGGACACTTTACGGCGGAGCAGCCGTTGGCACTTAGGAAATATTCGCCAAAATGTTCCGGACCTCCAGGGGAAGAGGCCGAATTTTCACTTGTTCTGGCCGACCGGGGGAACCAGCCGAGGCGGACACTTTACGGCGGAGCAGCCGTTGGCACTTTGAAAATATTCGCCAAAATGTTCCGGACCTCCAGGGGAAGAGGCCGAATTTTCACTTGTTCTGGCCGACCGGGGGAACCAGCCGAGGCGGACACTTTACGGCGGAGCAGCCGTTGGCACTTTGAAAATATTCGCCAAAATGTTCCGGACCTCCAGGGGAAGAGGCCGAATTTTCGCTCGTTCGGGCCGACCGGGAGAACCAGCCGAGGCGGACACTTTACGGCGGTTGAGCCGTTGGCACTTAGAAATTATTCAGACTTCCATAAACACACATCGGCCTTTTGCCGTCACTGCCCGGGATGGGCACCGTGGTAGCTAGGACAGTTCGTGTGACAGCTTCCGCTGGCACTTAGACAATTTTTAAAATGAAAATAAACAGTTCTGCACATACGTGCCGACTATATTTTGCGAAAGGGGGGTAAAGTGATGAGTACACTAAGTGGGGGGACCAAGTACATAAAGCCTACCCCTGGTACCTCAGAGAGGCCGAATTGACACATTTTGTGTCCGACCGCGGGAACCAGCCGAGGCGGACGCTTTTCGGCGCAAGAGCCGTTGGCACTTAGAAAATATTCGTTAATCTTGAACGGACCTCCAGGGGAAGAGGCCGAATTTTCACTTGTTCTGGCCGACATCGGGAACCAGCCGAGTCGGACTCTTTACGGCGGAACAGCCGTTGGCACTTAGAAAATATTCGTTAAACTTCAACTGACCTCCAGGGGAAGAGGCCGAATTTCCACTTGTTCTGGTCGACATCGGGAACCAGCCGAGTCGGACGCTTTACGGCGGAGCAGCCGTTGGCACTTAGAAAATATTCGTTAAACTTCAACTGACCTCCAGGGGAAGAGGCCGAATTTTCACTTGTTCTGGCCGACATCGGGAACCAGCCGAGTCGGACGCTTTACGGCGGAGCAGCCGTTGGCACTTAGAAAATATTCGTTAAACTTCAACTGACCTCCAGGGGAAGAGGCCGAATTTTCACTTGTTCTGGCCGACATCGGGAACCAGCCGAGTCGGACGCTTTACGGCGGAGCAGCCGTTGGCACTTAGAAAATATTCGTTAAACTTCAACTGACCTCCAGGGGAAGAGGCCGGATTTTCACTTGTTCTGGCCGACATCGGGAACCAGCCGAGTCGGACCCTTTACGGCGGAGCAGCCGTTGGCACTTAGAAAATATTCGTTAAACTTGAACGGACCTCCAGGGGAAGAGGCCGAATTTTCACTTGTTCTGGCCGACATCGGGAACCAGCCGAGTCGGACGCTTTACGGCGGAGCAGCCGTTGGCACTTAGGAAATATTCGCCAAACTTGGCCGCACTTCCAGGGGAAGAGGCCGAATTTCCACTTGTTCTGGCCGACATCGGGAACCAGCCGAGACGGACGCTTTACGGCGGAGCAGCCGTTGGCACTTAGAAAATATTCGTTAATCTTGAACGGACCTCCAGGGGAAGAGGCCGAATATTCACTTGTTCTGGCCGACATCGGGAACCAGCCGAGTCGGACGCTTTTCGGCGCAAGAGCCGTTGGCACTTAGGAAATATTCGCCGAACTCGGCCGGACTTCCAGGGGAAGAGGCCGAATTTTCACTTGTTCTGGCCGAAATCGGGAACCAGCCGAGTCGGACTCTTTACGGCGGAGCAGCCGTTGGCACTTAGGAAATATTTGCCAAAATGTTCCGGACCTCCAGGGGAAGAGGCCGAATATTCACTTGTTCTGGCCGACATCGGGAACCAGCCGAGTCGGACACTTTACGGCGGAGCAGCCGTTGGCACTTAGGAAATATTCGTTAAACTTCAACTGACCTCCAGGGGAAGAGGCCGAATTTTCACTTGTTCTGGCCGACATCGGGAACCAGCCGAGTCGGTCTCTTTACGGCGGAGCAGCCGTTGGCCCTTAGGAAATATTCGCCAAAATGTTCCGGACCTCCAGGGGAAGAGGCCGAATTTTCGCTCGTTCGGGCCGACCGGGAGAACCAGCCGGGTCGGACACGTTACGGCGCAACAGCCGTTAGCACTTAGAAAATATTTGCCAAAATGTTCCGGACCTCCAGGGGAAGAGGCCGAATATTCACTTGTTCTGGCCGACATCGGGAACCAGCCGAGTCGGACACTTTAAGGCTGAGCAGCCGTTGGCACTTAGGAAATATTCGCCTTAACTCGGCCGGACTTCCAGGGGAAGAGGCCGGATTTTCACTTGTTCTGGCCGACATCGGGAACCAGCCGAGTCGGACTCTTTACGGCGGAACAGCCGTTGGCACTTAGGAAATATTTGCCTTAACTCGGCCGGACTTCCAGGGG
>NW_026061287.1:0-17500 GCF_024217435.2 Syngnathus scovelli
CGCCGTTTGGCCGCTCAAAGTGTCATCGGAAGCGGACCCACGCAAGTAAGTGTGCGCAAAGTGCGAGAGGTGGTGTTTTTACTCGCCGCGTCCGCCAGAGGGAGGCAATTCCCCGCCGCGGCGGCACCGGCAGCTTCCGAGCGTCTCCCCGAGCGCTCGGAAGTCCGTGCGGGGGGGAGATGAGAGCCGTGCGAGGTACCAGGTGGAGCCGGACGGCGCGGTGCTTCCAAGCAGCCGATCCGCTGGGCTTGGAGCTATTTTCGGCCACTTGGCGCGCGAGCACGGCCTCCCGGGTGGTGCCGGGGGGTGGTGCGTGAGCGCGCCGGCCGCTGGAAGTCCCGCGGAGGAGCGCCGGAGCTCCGCGAGGCCGGCCGGGGAGCCTCTTAGTCGTCACCCGGGGCCGCCGGAGCACCGGGGGGTGGTGCGCGAGCGCGCCGGCCGCCGGAGGTCCCGCGGAGGAGCGTCGGAGCTCCGCGAGGCCGGGGAGCCTCTCGGTAATCACCCGGGGCCGGCGGAGCGTTATTCGGCCGCTCTGCGCGCGCGCGCACGGCCTCCCGGCGGTGCCGGGGGGTGGTGCGCGAGCGCGCCGGCCGCCGGAGGTCCCGCGGAGGAGCGTCGGAGCTCCGCGAGGCCGGGGAGCCTCTCGGTAATCACCCGGGGCCGGCGGAGCGTTATTCGGCCGCTCTGCGCGCGCGCGCACGGCCTCCCGGCGCCTCCGCGAACCGCCAAAATAAATGTCAAGTGAGCCTACCTTAAGAGAGTCACAGTTACTCCCGCCGTTTACCCGCGCGGAGCGTCATCGCCTCCGCGAACCGTCAAAAATAAATAAGTACATAAATGAATAAATGTCAAGTGAGCCTACCTTAAGAGAGTCACAGTTACTCCCGCCGTTTACCCGCGCGGAGCGTCATCGCCTCCGCGAACCGTCAAAAATAAATAAATACATAAGTAAATAGATGTCAAGTGAGCCTACCTTAAGAGAGTCACAGTTACTCCCGCCGTTTACCCGCGCGGAGCGTCATCGCCTCCGCGAACCGTCAAAAATAAATAAATACATGAATAAATAGTCAAGTGAGCATACCTTAGGAGAGTCGCAGTTACTCCCGCCGTTTACCCGCGCGGAGCGTCATCGCCTCCGCGAACCGTCAAAAATAAATAAATACATGAATAAATAAATGTCAAGTGAGCCTACCTTAAGAGAGTCACAGTTACTCCCGCCGTTTACCCGCGCAAAGTGCGAGAGGCGGTGTATTTACTCGCCGTGTCCGCGAGAGGGAGGTAACTCCCCGTTGCGACCTCCGGGAGAGCAACGGGCCGCCGAAAACGCTCAGCCGAGGTGCTGGAAGCCTCGGCCGGCTCGCAAAGCGAGGCGCGAGGCACCGGGAGAACCGGCTGGAGGTCCCCTGGAAGCTCAGCGGGCCGTGGGAAACGCTCAGCCGAGGTGCTGGAAGCCTCGGCCGGCTCACAAAGCGAGGCGCGAGGCACCGGGAGAACCGGCTGGAGGCCCCTGGAAGCTCAGCGGGCCGTGGGAAACGCTTGGCCGGGGTGCCTGGAGCCTCGGCCGGCTTAAAAGTGAGGAGGAAGCGCGCGGAGAACCGGCTGGAGGTCCCCTGGAAGCTCAGCGGGGTGTGGGAAAAAGCTTAGCCGGGGTGCCGGAAGCCTCGGCCGGCTTAAAACGTGAGGAGGAAAGCACCGGGAGAACCGGCTGGAGGTCTTCTGGAAGCTCAGCGGGCCGTGGAGAAAGCTTAGCCGGGGTGCCGGAAGCCTCGGCCGGCTTAAAATGTGAGGAGGAAACCGGCTGGACGTCTTCTGGAAGATCAGCGGGCCGTGGAAAATGCTAAGCCGAGGTGCTGGTTGTCGAATAAGGCTCCGCCATCTCGTAGAAGGTGCTAATAAAGTTCATATCCGCTCGGCTGGAGGTAATTGGCCAGCGGACCGGCCGGCGGGACCTCCGTGACCGCCTATCCGCCTGGCGGTGCCTCCTGGCCGGCGTGCATTCCGGGCCGCGACCGCTCACTTACGGGACCCTGATTGGCCCGCGGACCGGCCGGCGGGACCTCCGTGACCGCCTATCCGCCTGGCGGTGCCTGCTGGCCGGCGTGCATTCCGGGCCGCGACCGCTCACTTACGGGACCCTGATTGGCCCGCGGACCGGCCGGCGGGACCTCCGTGACAGCCTACCCGCCTGGCGGTGGCTGCTGGCCGGCGCGGATTCCGGGCCGCGACCGCTAACTTACGGGACCCTAATTGGCCCGCGGACCAGCTGGCGGGACCTCCGTGACAGCCTACCCGCCTGGCGGTGCCTCCTGGCCGGCGTGGATTCCGGGCCGCGACCGCTAACTTACGGGACCCTAAACGGCCCGCGGACCAGCTGGCGGGACCTCCGTGACCGCCCATCCGCCTGCCGGTGCCTCCTGGCCGGCGTGGATTCCGGGCCGCGACCGCTAACTTACGGGACCATAAATGGCCCGCGGACCAGCTGGCGGGACCTCCGTGACCGCCTATCCGCCTGGCGGTGCCTCCTGGCCGGCCTGGATTCCGGGCCGCGACCGCTCACCTACGGGACCCTAAATGGCCCGCGGACCAGCCGGCGGGACCTCCGTGACAGCCTATCCGCCTCCCGGTGGCTGCTGGCCGGCGCGGATTCCGGGCCGCGACCGCTAACTTACGGGACCCCAATTGGCCCGCGGACCAGCCGGCGGGACCCCCGTGACCGCCTATCCGCCTTGGCCGGTTCCCCGGCCGGCCACGGATGGCGAGAATCCGGCCTCCTCGCCCGGAGCGCTCGTCGGCTTCGGCGAAAAATGCACTAAGTGCCAAACCCCATTCATTTACAATAGCGTGTCCGCCAGAGGGCGCAGTTCCCCCCGCGGACCGGCCGGCGGGACCTCCGTGACCGCCTATCCGCCTGGTGGTGGCTGCGGGCCGGCGCGAATTCCGGGCCGCGACCGCTAACTTACGGGACCCCGATTGGCCCGCGGACCAGCCGGCGGGACCTCCGTGACCGCCTATCCGCCTGCGCTGGTTCCCCGGCCGGCGCGAATTCCGGGCCGCGACCGCTAACTTACGGGACCCCGATTGGCCCGCGGACCAGCCGGCGGGACCTCCGTGACCGCCTATCCGCCTGCGCTGGTTCCCCGGCCGGCGCGAATTCCGGGCCGCGACCGCTAACTTACGGGACCCCGATTGGCCCGCGGACCAGCCGGCGGGACCTCCGTGACCGCCTATGCGCCTGCGCTGGTTCCCCGGCCGGCGCGAATTCCGGGCCGCGACCGCTAATTTACGGGACCCCAATTGGCCCGCGGACCAGCCGGCGGGACCTCCGTGACCGCCTATCCGCCTTCGCTGGTTCCCCGGTCGGCGTGTATTCCGGGCCGCGGCCGCTCACTTACGGGACCAAAATTGGCCCGCGGACCAGCCGGCGGGACCTCCGTGACCGCCTATCCGCCTGCGCTGGTTCCCCGGCCGGCGTGGATTCCGGACCGCGACCGCTAAATTACGGGACCCAAATTGGCCCGCGGACCAGCCGGCGGGACATCCGTGACCGCCTATCCGCCTTCGCTGGTTCCCCGGTCGGCCACAGATGACGAATATTCGGCCTCTCGCTCTGGAAGTCCTGCCGACTTAGCCGAAAATTTTCTAAGTGCCATCGGCTCTCGCTCGGAAAAGTGTCCGCCTCGTCTGGTTCCCCAGCTCGGCCTCAGAATTCGAAAATTCGGCCTCTCTGAGGTACCAGGGGTAGGCTTTATGTACTTGGTCCCCCCAGTTAGTGTACTCATCACTTTACCCCCCTTTCGCAAAATATAGTCGGCACGTATGTGCAGAACTGTTTATTTTCATTTTAAAAATTTTCTAAGTGCCAGCGGAAGCTGTCACACGAACTGTCCGAGCTACCACGGTGCCCATCCCGGGCAGTGACGGCAAAAGGCCGATGTGTGTTTGATGGAAGTCTGAATAATTTCTAAGTGCCAACGGCTCAACCGCCGTAAAGTGTCCGCCTCGGCTGGTTCTCCCGGTCGGCCCGAACGAGCGAAAATTCGGCCTCTTCCCCTGGAGGTCCGGAACATTTTGGCGAATATTTTCAAAGTGCCAACGGCTGTTGCGCCGTAAAGTGTCCGCCTCGGCTGGTTCTCCCGGTCGGCCCGAACGAGCGAAAATTCGGCCTCTTCCCCTGGAGGTCCGGAACATTTTGGCGAATATTTTCAAAGTGCCAACGGCTGTTGCGCCGTAAAGTGTCCGACCCGGCCGGTTCCTCCGGTCGGCCCGAACGAGCGAAAATTCGGCCTCTTCCCCTGGAGGTCCGGAACATTTTGGCGAATATTTTCAAAGTGCCAACGGCTGTTGCGCCGTAACGTGTCCGACCCGGCCGGTTCCTCCGGTCGGCCCGAACGAGCGAAAATTCGGCCTCTTCCCCTGGAGGTCCGGAACATTTTGGCGAATATTTTCAAAGTGCCAACGGCTGTTGCGCCGTAACGTGTCCGACCCGGCCGGTTCCTCCGGTCGGCCCGAACGAGCGAAAATTCGGCCTCTTCCCCTGGAGGTCCGGAACATTTTGGCGAATATTTTCAAAGTGCCAACGGCTGTTGCGCCGTAACGTGTCCGACCCGGCCGGTTCCTCCGGTCGGCCCGAACGAGCGAAAATTCGGCCTCTTCCCCTGGAGGTCCGGACGACTTTGGCGAATATTTTCTAAGTGCGAACGGCTGTTGCGCCGTAACGTGTCCGACCCGGCCGGTTCCTCCGGTCGGCCCGAACGAGCGAAAATTCGGCCTCTTCCCCTGGAGGTCCGGACGACTTTGACGAATATTTTCTAAGTGCCAACGGCTGTTCCGCCGTAACGTGTCCGACCCGGCCGGTTCCTCCGGTCGGCCTGAACAAGTGAAAATTCGGCCTCTTCCCCTGGAGGTCCGGAACATTTTGGCGAATATTTTCTAAGTGCCATCGGCTCTTCCGCCGTAAGGTGTCCGACCCGGCCGGTTCCTCCGGTCGGCCTGAACGAGCGAAAATTCGGCCTCTTCCCCTGGAGGTCCTGTCAAGTTTAACGAATATTTTCTAAGTGCCATCGGCTCTTCCGCCGTAATGTGTCCGACTCGGCCGGTTCCTCCGGTCGGCCTGAACGAGCGAAAATTCGGCCTCTTCCCCTGGAGGTCCTGTCAAGTTTAACGAATATTTTCTAAGTGCCATCGGCTCTTCCGCCGTAAGGTGTCCGACTCGGCCGGTTCCTCCGGTCGGCCTGAACGAGCGAAAATTCGGCCTCTTCCCCTGGAGGTCCTGTCAAGTTTAACGAATATTTTCTAAGTGCCATCGGCTCTTCCGCCGTAAGGTGTCCGACTCGGCCGGTTCCTCCGGTCGGCCTGAACAAGCGAAAATTCGGCCTCTTCCCCTGGAGGTCCGTTCAAGTTTAACGAATATTTTCTAAGTGCCATCGGCTCTTCCGCCGTAAGGTGTCCGACTCGGCTGGTTCCCGATGTCGGCCAGAACAAGTGGAAACTCGGCCTCTTCCCCTGGAGGTCAGTTGAAGTTTAACGAATATTTTCAAAGTGCCAACGGCTGCTCCGCCGTAAAGCGTCCGACTCGGCTGGTTCCCGATGTCGGCCAGAACAAGTGAAAATTCGGCCTCTTCCCCTGGAGGTCCGTTCAAGATTAACGAATATTTTCTAAGTGCCAACGGCTGCTCCGCCGTAAAGCGTCCGACTCGGCTGGTTCCCGATGTCGGCCAGAACAAGTGAAAATTCGGCCTCTTCCCCTGGAGGTCCGTTCAAGATTAACGAATATTTTCTAAGTGCCAACGGCTCTTGCGCCGAAAAGCGTCCGCCTCGGCTGGTTCCCGATGTCGGCCAGAACAAGTGAAAATTCGGCCTCTTCCCCTGGAGGTCCGTTCAAGATTAACGAATATTTTCTAAGTGCCAACGGCTCTTGCGCCGAAAAGCGTCCGCCTCGGCTGGTTCCCGCGGTCGGACACAAAATGTGTCAATTCGGCCTCTCTGAGGTACCAGGGGAGGGCTTTATGTACTTGGTCCCCCCACTTAGTGTACTCATCACTTTACCCCCCTTTCGCAAAATATAGTCGGCACGTATGTGCAGAACTGTTTATTTTCATTTTAAAAATTGTCTAAGTGCCAGCGGAAGCTGTCACACGAACTGTCCGAGCTACCACGGTGCCCATCCCGGGCAGTGACGGCAAAAGGCCGATGTGTGTTTGATGGAAGTCTGAATAATTTCTAAGTGCCAACGGCTCAACCGCCGTAAAGTGTCCGCCTCGGCCGGTTCTCCCGGTCGGCCCGAACGAGCGAAAATTCGGCCTCTTTCCCTGGAGGTCCGGAACATTTTGGCGAATATTTTCTAAGTGCCAACGGGTGCTCCGCCGTAAAGTGTCCGCCTCGGCTGGTTCCCCCGGTCGGCCAGAACAAGTGAAAATTCGGCCTCTTCCCCTGGAGGTCCGGAACATTTTGGCGAATATTTCCTAAGTGCCAACGGCTGTTCCGCCGTAAAGAGTCCGACTCGGCTGGTTCCCGATGTCGGCCAGAACAAGTGAAAAATCGGCCTCTTCCCCTGGAAGTCCGGCCGAGTTAAGGCAAATATTTCCTAAGTGCCAACGGCTGTTCCGCCGTAAAGGGTCCGACTCGGCTGGTTCCCGATGTCGGCCAGAACAAGTGAAAAATCGGCCTCTTCCCCTGGAAGTCCGGCCGAGTTAAGGCAAATATTTCCTAAGTGCCAACGGCTGCTCCGCCGTAAAGCGTCCGACTCGGCTGGTTCCCGATGTCGGCCAGAATAAGTGGAAATTCGGCCTCTTCCCCTGGAGGTCCGTTCAAGATTAACGAATATTTTCTAAGTGCCAACGGCTGCTCCGCCGAAAAGCGTCCGACTCGGCTGGTTCCCGATGTCGGCCAGAACAAGTGAAAATTCGGCCTCTTCCCCTGGAGGTCAGTTGAAGTTTAACGAATATTTTCTAAGTGCCAACGGCTGTTCCGCCGTAAAGAGTCCGACTCGGCTGGTTCCCGATGTCGGCCAGAACAAGTGAAAATTCGGCCTCTTCCCCTGGAGGTCAGTTGAAGTTTAACGAATATTTTCTAAGTGCCAACGGCTGTTCCGCCGTAAAGAGTCCGACTCGGCTGGTTCCCGATGTCGGCCAGAACAAGTGAAAATTCGGCCTCTTCCCCTGGAAGTCCGGCCGAGTTAAGGCAAATATTTCCCAAGTGCCAACGGCTGTTCCGCCGTAAAGGGTCCGACTCGGCTGGTTCCCGATGTCGGCCAGAACAAGTGAAAAATCGGCCTCTTCCCCTGGAAGTCCGGCCAAGTTCGGCGAATATTTCCTAAGTGCCAACGGCTGTTCCGCCGTAAAGAGTCCGACTCGGCTGGTTCCCGATGTCGGCCAGAACAAGTGAAAATTCGGCCTCTTCCCCTGGAAGTCCGGCCGAGTTAAGGCAAATATTTCCTAAGTGCCAACGGCTGTTCCGCCGTAAAGAGTCCGACTCGGCTGGTTCCCGATGTCGGCCAGAACAAGTGAAAAATCGGCCTCTTCCCCTGGAAGTCCGGCCAAGTTCGGCGAATATTTCCTAAGTGCCAACGGCTGTTCCGCCGTAAAGAGTCCGACTCGGCTGGTTCCCGATGTCGGCCAGAACAAGTGAAAATCCGGCCTCTTCCCCTGGAAGTCCGGCCGAGTTAAGGCAAATATTTCCTAAGTGCCAACGGCTGTTCCGCCGTAAAGAGTCCGACTCGGCTGGTTCCCGATGTCGGCCAGAACAAGTGAAAATCCGGCCTCTTCCCCTGGAAGTCCGGCCGAGTTAAGGCGAATATTTCCTAAGTGCCAACGGCTGCTCAGCCTTAAAGTGTCCGACTCGGCTGGTTCCCGATGTCGGCCAGAACAAGTGAAAATCCGGCCTCTTCCCCTGGAAGTCCGGCCGAGTTAAGGCGAATATTTCCTAAGTGCCAACGGCTGCTCAGCCTTAAAGTGTCCGACTCGGCCGGTTCCCGATGTCGGCCAGAACAAGTGAAAATCCGGCCTCTTCCCCTGGAAGTCCGGCCGAGTTAAGGCAAATATTTCCTAAGTGCCAACGGCTGTTCCGCCGTAAAGGGTCCGACTCGGCTGGTTCCCGATGTCGGCCAGAACAAGTGAAAAATCGGCCTCTTCCCCTGGAGGTCCGGAACATTTTGGCGAATATTTCCTAAGTGCCAACGGCTGTTCCGCCGTAAAGTGTCCGCCTCGGCTGGTTCCCGATGTCGGCCAGAACAAGTGAAAATCCGGCCTCTTCCCCTGGAGGTCCGGAACATTTTGGCAAATATTTCCTAAGTGCCAACGGCTGCTCCGCCGTAAAGTGTCCGACTCGGCCGGTTCCCCCGGTCGTCCAGAACAAGTGAAAATCCGGCCTCTTCCCCTGGAAGTCCGGCCGAGTTAAGGCAAATATTTCCTAAGTGCCAACGGCTGCTCAGCCTTAAAGTGTCCGACTCGGCTGGTTCCCGATGTCGGCCAGAACAAGTGAAAATCCGGCCTCTTCCCCTGGAAGTCCGGCCGAGTTAAGGCGAATATTTCCTAAGTGCCAACGGCTGCTCAGCCTTAAAGTGTCCGACTCGGCTGGTTCCCGATGTCGGCCAGAACAAGTGAATATTCGGCCTCTTCCCCTGGAGGTCCGGAACATTTTGGCAAATATTTCCTAAGTGCCAACGGCTGCTCCGCCGTAAAGTGTCCGACTCGGCTGGTTCCCGATGTCGGCCAGAACAAGTGAAAATCCGGCCTCTTCCCCTGGAAGTCCGGCCAAGTTCGGCGAATATTTCCTAAGTGCCAACGGCTGTTCCGCCGTAAAGAGTCCGACTCGGCTGGTTCCCGATGTCGGCCAGAACAAGTGAATATTCGGCCTCTTCCCCTGGAGGTCCGTTCAAGATTAACGAATATTTTCTAAGTGCCAACGGCTGCTCCGCCGTAAAGCGTCCGACTCGGCTGGTTCCCGATGTCGGCCAGAACAAGTGAATATTCGGCCTCTTCCCCTGGAGGTCCGTTCAAGATTAACGAATATTTTCTAAGTGCCAACGGCTGCTCCGCCGTAAAGCGTCCGACTCGGCTGGTTCCCGATGTCGGCCAGAACAAGTGAAAATTCGGCCTCTTCCCCTGGAGGTCAGTTGAAGTTTAACGAATATTTTCTAAGTGCCAACGGCTGCTCCGCCGTAAAGCGTCCGACTCGGCTGGTTCCCGATGTCGGCCAGAACAAGTGAAAATTCGGCCTCTTCCCCTGGAGGTCAGTTGAAGTTTAACGAATATTTTCAAAGTGCCAACGGCTGCTCCGCCGTAAAGCGTCCGACTCGGCTGGTTCCCGATGTCGGCCAGAACAAGTGAAAATTCGGCCTCTTCCCCTGGAGGTCCGTTCAAGATTAACGAATATTTTCTAAGTGCCAACGGCTCTTGCGCCGAAAAGCGTCCGCCTCGTCTGGTTCCCGCGGTCGGACACAAAATGTGTCAATTCGGCCTCTCTGAGGTACCAGGGGTAGGCTTTATGTACTTGGTCCCCCCACTTAGTGTACTCATCACTTTACCCCCCTTTCGCAAAATATAGTCGGCACGTATGTGCAGAACTGTTTATTTTCATTTTAAAAATTGTCTAAGTGCCAGCGGAAGCTGTCACACGAACTGTCCTAGCTACCACGGTGCCCATCCCGGGCAGTGACGGCAAAAGGCCGATGTGTGTTTATGGAAGTCTGAATAATTTCTAAGTGCCAACGGCTCAACCGCCGTAAAGTGTCCGCCTCGGCTGGTTCTCCCGGTCGGCCCGAACGAGCGAAAATTCGGCCTCTTCCCCTGGAGGTCCGGAACATTTTGGCGAATATTTTCAAAGTGCCAACGGCTGCTCCGCCGTAAAGTGTCCGCCTCGGCTGGTTCCCCCGGTCGGCCAGAACAAGTGAAAATTCGGCCTCTTCCCCTGGAGGTCCGGAACATTTTGGCGAATATTTTCAAAGTGCCAACGGCTGCTCCGCCGTAAAGTGTCCGCCTCGGCTGGTTCCCCCGGTCGGCCAGAACAAGTGAAAATTCGGCCTCTTCCCCTGGAGGTCCGGAACATTTTGGCGAATATTTCCTAAGTGCCAACGGCTGCTCCGCCGTAAAGTGTCCGACTCGGCTGGTTCCCCCGGTCGGCCAGAACAAGTGAAAAATCGGCCTCTTCCCCTGGAAGTCCGGCCGAGTTAAGGCAAATATTTCCTAAGTGCCAACGGCTGCTCAGCCTTAAAGGGTCCGACTCGGCTGGTTCCCGATGTCGGCCAGAACAAGTGAAAATTCGGCCTCTTCCCCTGGAAGTCCGGCCGAGTTAAGGCAAATATTTCCTAAGTGCCAACGGCTGCTCCGCCGTAAAGCGTCCGACTCGGCTGGTTCCCGATGTCGGCCAGAACAAGTGAAAATTCGGCCTCTTCCCCTGGAGGTCCGTTCAAGATTAACGAATATTTCCTAAGTGCCAACGGCTGTTCCGCCGTAAAGAGTCCGACTCGGCTGGTTCCCGATGTCGGCCAGAACAAGTGAAAAATCGGCCTCTTCCCCTGGAAGTCCGGCCGAGTTCGGCGAATATTTCCTAAGTGCCAACGGCTGTTCCGCCGTAAAGAGTCCGACTCGGCTGGTTCCCGATGTCGGCCAGAACAAGTGAAAATCCGGCCTCTTCCCCTGGAAGTCCGGCCGAGTTAAGGCAAATATTTCCTAAGTGCCAACGGCTGTTCCGCCGTAAAGGGTCCGACTCGGCTGGTTCCCGATGTCGGCCAGAACAAGTGAAAAATCGGCCTCTTCCCCTGGAAGTCCGGCCGAGTTCGGCGAATATTTCCTAAGTGCCAACGGCTGTTCCGCCGTAAAGAGTCCGACTCGGCTGGTTCCCGATGTCGGCCAGAACAAGTGAAAATCCGGCCTCTTCCCCTGGAAGTCCGGCCGAGTTAAGGCAAATATTTCCTAAGTGCCAACGGCTGTTCCGCCGTAAAGAGTCCGACTCGGCTGGTTCCCGATGTCGGCCAGAACAAGTGAAAAATCGGCCTCTTCCCCTGGAAGTCCGGCCGAGTTCGGCGAATATTTCCTAAGTGCCAACGGCTGTTCCGCCGTAAAGAGTCCGACTCGGCTGGTTCCCGATGTCGGCCAGAACAAGTGAAAATCCGGCCTCTTCCCCTGGAAGTCCGGCCGAGTTAAGGCAAATATTTCCTAAGTGCCAACGGCTGTTCCGCCGTAAAGGGTCCGACTCGGCTGGTTCCCGATGTCGGCCAGAACAAGTGAAAAATCGGCCTCTTCCCCTGGAAGTCCGGCCGAGTTCGGCGAATATTTCCTAAGTGCCAACGGCTGTTCCGCCGTAAAGAGTCCGACTCGGCTGGTTCCCGATGTCGGCCAGAACAAGTGAAAATCCGGCCTCTTCCCCTGGAAGTCCGGCCGAGTTAAGGCGAATATTTCCTAAGTGCCAACGGCTGTTCCGCCGTAAAGGGTCCGACTCGGCTGGTTCCCGATGTCGGCCAGAACAAGTGAAAAATCGGCCTCTTCCCCTGGAAGTCCGGCCGAGTTCGGCGAATATTTCCTAAGTGCCAACGGCTGTTCCGCCGTAAAGAGTCCGACTCGGCTGGTTCCCGATGTCGGCCAGAACAAGTGAAAATCCGGCCTCTTCCCCTGGAAGTCCGGCCGAGTTAAGGCGAATATTTCCTAAGTGCCAACGGCTGTTCCGCCGTAAAGGGTCCGACTCGGCTGGTTCCCGATGTCGGCCAGAACAAGTGAAAAATCGGCCTCTTCCCCTGGAAGTCCGGCCGAGTTCGGCGAATATTTCCTAAGTGCCAACGGCTGTTCCGCCGTAAAGAGTCCGACTCGGCTGGTTCCCGATGTCGGCCAGAACAAGTGAAAATCCGGCCTCTTCCCCTGGAAGTCCGGCCGAGTTAAGGCGAATATTTCCTAAGTGCCAACGGCTGCTCAGCCTTAAAGTGTCCGACTCGGCTGGTTCCCGATGTCGGCCCGAACGAGCGAAAATTCGGCCTCTTCCCCTGGAGGTCCGGAACATTTTGGCGAATATTTCCTAAGTGCCAACGGCTGCTCCGCCGTAAAGTGTCCGACTCGGCTGGTTCCCGATGTCGGCCAGAACAAGTGAAAATCCGGCCTCTTCCCCTGGAAGTCCGGCCAAGTTCGGCGAATATTTCCTAAGTGCCAACGGCTGCTCCGCCGTAAAGAGACCGACTCGGCTGGTTCCCGATGTCGGCCAGAACAAGTGAAAATTCGGCCTCTTCCCCTGGAGGTCAGTTGAAGTTTAACGAATATTTCCTAAGTGCCAACGGCTGCTCCGCCGTAAAGTGTCCGACTCGGCTGGTTCCCGATGTCGGCCAGAACAAGTGAATATTCGGCCTCTTCCCCTGGAGGTCCGGAACATTTTGGCAAATATTTCCTAAGTGCCAACGGCTGCTCCGCCGTAAAGAGTCCGACTCGGCTGGTTCCCGATGTCGGCCAGAACAAGTGAAAAATCGGCCTCTTCCCCTGGAAGTCCGGCCGAGTTCGGCGAATATTTCCTAAGTGCCAACGGCTGTTCCGCCGTAAAGAGTCCGACTCGGCTGGTTCCCGATGTCGGCCAGAACAAGTGAAAATTCGGCCTCTTCCCCTGGAGGTCCGTTCAAGATTAACGAATATTTTCTAAGTGCCAACGGCTGCTCCGCCGTAAAGCGTCCGACTCGGCTGGTTCCCGATGTCGGCCAGAACAAGTGAAAATTCGGCCTCTTCCCCTGGAAGTCCGGCCGAGTTAAGGCAAATATTTCCTAAGTGCCAACGGCTGCTCAGCCTTTAAGTGTCCGACTCGGCTGGTTCCCGATGTCGGCCAGAACAAGTGAAAATCCGGCCTCTTCCCCTGGAAGTCCGGCCGAGTTAAGGCAAATATTTCCTAAGTGCCAACGGCTGCTCAGCCGTAAAGGGTCCGACTTGGCTGGTTCCCGATGTCGGCCAGAACAAGTGAAAATTCGGCCTCTTCCCCTGGAGGTCAGTTGAAGTTTAACGAATATTTTCTAAGTGCCAACGGCTGCTCCGCCGTAAAGTGTCCGCCTCGGCCGGTTCACCCAGTCGGCCAGAACAAGTGAAAATTTGGCCTCTTCCCCTGGAGGTCCGGAACATTTTGGCGAATATTTTCTAAGTGCCAACGGCTGCTCCGCCGTAAAGCGTCCGACTCGGCTGGTTCCCGATGTCGGCCAGAACAAGTGACAATTCGGCCTCTTCCCCTGGAGGTCCTTTCAAGTTTAACGAATATTTTCTAAGTGCCAACGGCTGCTCCGCCTTAAAGCGTCCGACTCGGCTGGTTCCCGATGTCGGCCAGAACAGGTGAAAATTCGGCCTCTTCCCCTGGAGGTCCGTTCAAGTTTGGCGAATATTTTCTAAGTGCCAACGGCTGCTCCGCCTTAAAGTGTCCGACTCGGCTGGTTCCCGATGTCGGGCAGAACAAGTGACAATTCGGCCTCTTCCCCTGGAAGTCCGGCCGAGTTTGGCGAATATTTTCTAAGTGCCAACGGCTGCTCCGCCGTAAAGAGTCCGACTCGGCTGGTTCCCGATGTCGGCCAGAAAAAGTGACAATTCGGCCTCTTCCCCTGGAGGTCCTTTGAAGTTTAGCGAATATTTTCTAAGTGCCAACGGCTCTTGCGCCGAAAAGCGTCCGCCTCGGCTGGTTCCCGCGGTCGGCCGTAATAGGCGAAAATTCGGCCTCTTCCCCTGGAGCGACCTCCAAATTTGGGCGAAATTTTTTCTAAGTGCCTAAAGGTACCAGGGGTTGGGGTACCAGGGGTGCATTACCAACTGGTCTTTTGTCAACCCATGTACTTTTTCTAGAGTACATGGGTTGGTCCCCCCACTTAGTGTACTCATCACTTTACCCCCCTTTCGCAAAATATAGTCAGAACGAGCATGGGGGACGCAATTGTTTTCCATGCAAATCAATTGGGCCTGGTCCGAGCGCTGGTAACGGCCGCCAGCAAGCGTCCCCTGCTCGGATAGCAGAACTGAAGAAGGCACGGCACTTCCAGAGAGAGAGAGAGAAAATTTTCTAAGTGCCACATTTCTCAAAAATTTTCAAAGTGCCACATCTCTCAAAAAATTTCTAAGTGCCACATCTCTCAAAAAATTTCTAAGTGCCACATCTCTGAAAAAATTTCTAAGTGCCACATCTCTGAAAAACTTTCTAAGTGCCACATCTCTGAAAAATTTTCTAAGTGCCACAGCACGGCTGTGAAATATTCAAAGTCCTACAGGCATTGGCAGAATCCGCGGACGGCCGTCTGCTCCCGGCGGCCGCCGCGAAGCTACTACCCCCTCCCGGGGACGGCTGTCTGCTCCCGGCAGCCGTCCTTACCCCCCTCCCCCGTTTGCACCGCCTGAAGTTAGACCCGCCTTGGTAGGGCCCCCACCGGCCCCGGCTCGCCGGCGTTGGGTGGACGGTTCCTGCCCACTTGCGGGTCCCGGTCGCTTGGCAACCGACCGGGGAGGACCAGCCGCCTCCTTAAACACAGGCTGGAAGGGAAATCCGATCAAGCTACGGAGGACCGGCCGCCTCCATAAACTCAGGCCGGAAGGGAAATCCAATCAAGCTACGGAGGACCGGCCGCCTCCATAAACACAGGCCGGAAGGGAAATCCAATCAAGCTACGGAGGACCGGCCGCCTCCATAAACTCAGGCCGGAAGGGAAATCCGATCAAGTTACGGAGGACCGGTCGCCTCCCTAAACACAGGCCGGGCAAAAATCCACGAATGGCCCGTCAAGGGTAGAAGGTCATCCAAGGAAGGAGGTACCGGCCGCCTCCTTAAACACAGGCCGGGCAAAAATCTGCGAATGGCCCGTCAAGGGTAGTAGGTCATCCAAGAAAGGGGGGTACCGGCCGCCTCTATTAACAGGCCGGGCAAAAATCTGCGAATGGGCCCGTCAAGGGTAGTGGGTCATCCAAGGAAGGAGGTACCGGCCGCCTCCTTAAACACAGGCCGGGCAAAAATCTGCGAATGGCCCGTCAAGGGTAGTAGGTCATCCAAGAAAGGGGGTACCGGCCGCCTCTATTAACAGGCCGGGCAAAAATCTGCGAATGGGCCCGTCAAGGGTAGTGGGTCATCCAAGGAAGGAGGTACCGGCCGCCTCCTTAAACACAGGCCGGGCAAAAATCTGCGAATGGCCCGTCAAGGGTAGTAGGTCATCCAAGAAAGGGGGTACCGGCCGCCTCTATTAACAGGCCGGGCAAAAATCTGCGAATGGGCCCGTCAAGGGTAGTGGGTCATCCAAGGAAGGAGGTACCGGCCGCCTCCTTAAACACAGGCCGGGCAAAAATCTGCGAACGGTCCGTCAAGGATTCTGGCTCATCCAAGAAAGGGGGTACCGGCCGCCTTACTAACAGGCCGGAGTACAGGGGGCGAAAGGCTGTCGATGGGGAAGGATCGGGGCCACGGCTAATCTAGCGATGCCCGCGTCGGGCGGTCACTCCGACGAATGAGCGGGGCCGAATCCGGCGCGAGGCGGCCTTCAGGCACGTGGTTCGAGACGACCTCACCCGGCTCTAGCCCGGAGGATCGGAGGCAACGGCCGTCTCCTTAAGCTAAGGCCGGACGAAAATCTGCGGATGCGGTCCATCCAAGGCAGACGGACGGTACCGGCCGCCTCGGTAAACAAAGCCCGGGCAAAAATCTGCGAATGGTCCGTCAAGGATTCTGGCTCATCCAAGGTGGGGGTACCGGCCGCCTCTATTAACAGGCCGGAGTACAGGGGGCGAAAGGCTGTCGATGGGGAAGGATCGGGGCCACGGCTAATCTAGCGATGCCCGCGTCGGGCGGTCACTCCGACGAATGAGCGGGGCCGAATCCGGCGTAGGCGGCCTTCAGGCACGTGGTTCGAGACGACCTCACCCGGCTCTAGCCCGGAGGATCGGAGGCAACGGCCGTCTCCTTAAGCTAAGGCCGGACGAAAATCTGCGGATGCGGTCCATCCAAGGCAGACGGAGGTACCGGCCGCCTCGGTAAATAAAGCCCGGGCAAAAATCTGCGAACGGCCCGTCAAGGGTTCTGTCTCATCCAAGAAAGGGGTACCGGCCGCCTCAGAGGCCGGAGCGAAGGGGGCGAAAGGCTGTCGATGGGGAAGGATCGGGGCCACGGCTAATCTAGCGATGCCCGCGTCGGGCGGTCACTCCGACGAATGAGCGGGGCCGAATCCGGCGTAGGCGGCCTTCAGGCACGTGGTTCGAGACGACCTCACCCGGCTCTAGCCCGGAGCGAATATCATCTCCAAGGTGTGGAGGCAACGGCCGTCTCCTTAAGCTAAGGCCGGACGAAAATCTGCGGATGCGGTCCATCCAAGGCAGACGGAGGTACCGGCCGCCTCGGTAAATAAAGCCCGGGCAAAAATCTGCGAACGGCCCGTCAAGGGTTCTGTCTCATCCAAGAAAGGGGTACCGGCCGCCTCAGAGGCCGGAGCGAAGGGGGCGAAAGGCTGTCGATGGGGAAGGATCGGGGCCACGGCTAATCTAGCGATGCCCGCGTCGGGCGGTCACTCCGACGAATGAGCGGGGCCGAATCCGGCGTAGGCGGCCTTCAGGCACGTGGTTCGAGACGACCTCACCCGGCTCTAGCCCGGAGCGAATATCATCTCCAAGGTGTGGAGGCAACGGCCGTCTCCTTAAGCTAAGGCCGGACGAAAATCTGCGGATGCGGTCCATCCAAGGCAGACGGAGGTACCGGCCGCCTCGGTAAACAGAGGCCGGGCGAAAATCTGCGAATGGTCCGTTAAGGATTCTCTCTCATCCAAGGAAGGGGTACCGGCCGCCTCTATTAACAGGCCGGAGCACAGGGGGCGAAAGGCTGTCGATGGGGAAGGATCGGGGCCACGGCTAATCTAGCGATGCCCGCGTCGGGCGGTCACTCCGACGAATGAGCGGGGCCGAATCCGGCGCGAGGCGGCCTTCAGGCACGTGGTTCGAGACGACCTCACCCGGCTCTAGCCCGGAGCGAAAAAAACACTCTTATAACCTGACCGACATGCGCCCATGACCCGCCTTGGTAGGGCCCCCACCGGCCCCGGCTACCGCCGGCGTTGGGTGGACGGTTCCTCCCCACTTGCGGGTCGCACTCCAGCGCTACGGCCGCCGCGCGAGCGCGCGCCCCGCGCCGCCCGCGCAGGCCTAGCGCGAACCGTACGGCAGCGAAACCGAGACGCCCCGGCTCAACCTCACCCAGAGGCCATCCACGGAGGCCGAGCGCGCGATCCGACTTGCGGCACGCCACGTGGGCGTCCGCCGGCCGCGCCGGTCGACCGCGAAACCGATTTCTCAAAGACCACGCCCGAGTCCCAACCTCCGCACATATCCGCACACGCCTTCCCGACCACCGCGAAGCGGGAGGCGTCTATCGTGGCCGCCGGGGCGTATGACCCCTCCGCGTGAGGCGTGCGGGCTCGGGGGGGCCGCAACGACCGAGTCTGACTCGGACGGGGCGCAGCTTCCCTCCCGGTCGCAGCATCAGCGCCGAACGCGCGACGTCACCAGCCCCCCGGAACGGTTCGTCGGGAGCGCGGCAA
>NW_026061287.1:27500-42112 GCF_024217435.2 Syngnathus scovelli
TTAGTTGTTGGAGGATGACAGCGGGCGTGCGTAATAGGCTCGCCCGGGGATGAGGCAGCATCCCCGGGCGGCGGGCGGGAGGAGGCAGCCTCCCGCAAGCGGAACTTAGTTGTTGGAGGATGACAGCGGGCGTGCGTAAGAGGCTCGTCCGGGGATGAGGCAGCATCCCCGGGCGGCGGGCGGGAGGAGGCAGCCTCCCGCAAGCGGAACTTAGTCGTCGGAGGATGACAGCGGGCGTGCGTAAGAGGCTCGTCCGGGGATGAGGCAGCATCCTCGGGCGGCAGGCGGGAGTAGGCAGCCTCCCCTTAGTTTAACTTAGTCTCTGGAGAATGTTAGCGGGCGCGCGTAAGATAACGTATGTCCGCCTCTCGGTCACTCTGGCCGGGCGTGGGTGTGCGTCCGCTCCCGTCTTGTGAGCCTCCAAGTGGAACTTAGTGATCGGAGGATGACACCGGGCGTGCGTAAGAGGCGCGTCCGGGGATGAGGCAGCATCCTCGGGCGTCAGCCGGGAGTAGGCAGCCTCCCCCAAGTGGAACTTAGCCTCCACTAAGTGGAACTCAGTCTCCGGAGGATGACAGCGGGCGTGCGTAAGAGGCGCGTCCGGGGATGAGGCAGCATCCTCGGACACCGGCCGGGAGCGCGCGGGCGCTGTGGAAGTAAGTACATCCGCTCCTGGTACCTAAAAATTCCTCCAGCGGCGGGCCCCGGGCCTAAACTTTCTCCGGGCCGCGCAACACGCACTTTCCGCCGGACACCGACGGAGGCAACGTCCCCCTCCTGCGGTGACAAAAAAAATCCACCCCTGGTACCTAAAAATTTCTCCAGCGGCGGGCCCCTGGCCTAAACTTTCTCCGGCCCGCGCAACACGCACTTTCCGTCGGACACGGACGGAGGCAACGTCCCCCTCCTGCGGTGACAAAAAAAATCCACCCCTGGTACCTAAAAATTTCTCCAGCGGCGGGCCCCTGGCCTAAATTTTCTCCGGCCCGCGCAACACGCACTTTGCGCCGGACGCCGGTCCCAAACCACCACCGCCGACCGCCACAAGGCGACAGCCACCATCCCCAAGCGCCATCCCCGACCGCCACAAGGCGACCGCCACCAGCCGACCGCCACAAGGCGACAGCCACCATCCCCAAGCGCCACCAGCCGACCGCCACCAGCCGACCGCCACAAGGCGACAGCCACCAACCCCAAGCGCCACCCCCGACCGCCACCAGCCGACCGCCACCAGCCGACCGCCACAAGGCGACAGCCACCATCCCCAAGCGCCACCCCCGACCGCCACCAGCCGACCGCCACCAGCCGACCGCCAGCAGCCGACCGCCACAAGGCGACAGCCACCATCCCCAAGCGCCACCCCCGACCGCCACCCCCCGACCGCCACCAGCCGACCGCCACCAGCCGACCGCCACAAGGCGACAGCCACCATCCCCAAGCGCCACCCCCGACCGCCACCCCCCGACCGCCACCAGCCGACCGCCACCAGCCGACCGCCACAAGGCGACAGCCACCATCCCCAAGCGCCACCCCCGACCGCCACCAGCCGACCGCCACCAGCCGACCGCCACCAGCCGACCGCCACAAGGCGACAGCCACCATCCCCAAGCGCCACCCCCGACCGCCACCCCCCGACCGCCACCAGCCGACCGCCACCAGCCGACCGCCACAAGGCGACAGCCACCATCCCCAAGCGCCACCCCCGACCGCCACCAGCCGACCGCCACCAGCCGACCGCCACAAGGCGACAGCCACCATCCCCAAGCGCCACCCCCGACCGCCACCAGCCGACCGCCACCAGCCGACCGCCACCAGCCGACCGCCACAAGGCGACAGCCACCATCCCCAAGCGCCACCCCCGACCGCCACCCCCCGACCGCCACCAGCCGACCGCCACCAGCCGACCGCCACAAGGCGACAGCCACCATCCCCAAGCGCCACCCCCGACCGCCACCCCCCGACCGCCACCAGCCGACCGCCACCAGCCGACCGCCACAAGGCGACAGCCACCATCCCCAAGCGCCATCCCCGACCGCCACAAGGCGACCGCCACCAGCCGACCGCCACCAGCCGACAGCCACCATCCCCAAGCGCCATCCCCAAGCGCCACCAGCCGACCGCCACCAGCCGACAGCCACCATCCCCAAGCGCCATCCCCAAGCGCCACCCCCGACCGCCACCAGCCGACCGCCACCAGCCGACCGCCACCGGCCGACCGCCACCGGCCGTTCGCGGTGTGCGCCGCCGTTCCCCAAGCACCCTCCGGGACGAAGCCGGAGCCAGAGAATAGCAGCGGCCGTGCGTAAAAGCTGCGGCCGGGCCTCGCGGAGGGTCCCCGGGCAGCGAGCTGCCGAGCCCCGGCCTCCAGCTTCCACCAGGTAATAGGACCGGGCGCGCGCAAAAGCTGCGGCCGGGCCTGGCGGAAGGTCCTCGGGCATCCAGCGAGATCACACGGCCCCCACCGGAGGCGGCTAGCGCCTCCGTAGAGTAGTGCCGGCCCGCGGAAGCGGCCGCCCGTCAGCCTGCGTTGCCGCTGGTCGAAAAATGCACAAAGTGCCAAACCCCATTCATTTACAACGGCGTGTCCGCCAGAGGGCGCACTTCCCCCGGCGGACCAGCCGGCGGCTCCTCCGTGAAAGCCTATCCGCCTGGCGGTGGCTCCGGGCCGGCCTGGATTCCGGACCGCCACCGCTCACTCGCGGGACCCTAATCGGCCCGCGGACCAGCCGGCGGGACCTCCGTGAAAGCCTATCCGCCTGGCGGTGCCTCCTGGCCGGCCTGGATTCCGGACCGCCACCGCTCACTCGCGGGACCCTAATCGGCCCGCGGACCAGCCGGCGGATCCTCCGTGAAAGCCTATCCGCCTTCGCCGGTTCCCCGGCCGGCCACGGGTGGCGAGAATCCGGCCTCCTCGCCCGGAGCGCGCTTCGACTTGGGCGAAAAATGCACCAAGTGCCAAACCCCATTCATTTACAACGGCGTGTCCGCCAGAGGGCGCACTTCCTCCGGCCGGCGGGGCTCGTTAGAGAGCGCGTCCGCCTTGGCCGGTTCCCCGGCCGGCCACGGGTGGCGAGAATCCGGCCTCCTCGCCCGGAGCGCGCTTCGACTTGGGCGAAAAATGCACTAAGTGCCAAACCCCATTCATTTACAACGGCGTGTCCGCCAGAGGGCGCACTTCCTCCGGCCGGCGGGGCTCGTTAGAGAGCGCGTCCGCTTTCGCCGGTTCCCCGGTCGGCCGCGAACGGCGAAAAGCCGGCCTCTTCCCCCGGAGCCCGGTGGGCGAATTTTTTTTTTTTTTTTTTTTTTTTTTTTTCAAAGTGCCAACGGCTCTCGCGCCGCGCTGCGTCCGCCTTCGCCGGTTCCCCGGTCGGCCCGAACGAGCGAAAATTCGGCCTCTTGCCCCGGAGCCCGGTCGGCGAATTATTTATTTATTTATTTATTTATTTATTTATTTTTCCAAAGTGCCAACGGCTCTCGCGCCGCGATGCGTCCGCCTTCGCCGGTTCCCCGGTCGGCCACGAACGGCCAAAAATCGGCCTCTCCCCCCGGAGCCCGGTCGGCGAATTATTATTTATTTATTTATTTATTTATTTATTTTTCCAAAGTGCCAACGGCTCTCGCGCCGCGATGCGTCCGCCTTCGCCGGTTCCCCGGTCGGCCACGAAGTATTGCGCATGATTATACGCGATGTTAATATTTATTTAATTATTAAATAAATACATACATGTGTTTATTAATGATATACGCGATGTTAATATTTATTTAATTATTACCTATATTATGAATAAACTAACGGTGATTTTACACGATTTGACTACATACGTGACCGTGATATAGTGCCGAGGGCTCCCGCGCCGTCACGCGTCCGCCTTGGCACGGGTCGCCCGCGGCAGCGAGCGTTCGGCTCGCGGGGGTCCGCGGGGTGTTATTAGGGAGTGCGGCAGCCGTGCCGAGGCTCCGGCCGGCCGCCGGAAGTCCCGCGGGGGAGCGTCGGAGCTCCGCGAGGCCGGCCGGGGAGCCTCTTAGTCATCGCCCGCGCTCGCGGTGGTCCCGGTCGCTTAAAGTGCCACGGGAGGCGTAGCGATGCGAGTGAGTGTGCGCAAAGTGCGAGAGGCGGTGCATTTACGCGCCGTGTCCGCGAGAGGGAGGCAATTCCCCGTTGCGACCTCCGGGAGATCAGCGGGCCGCCGAAAAGGCTCGGCCGGGGTGCCTGGAGCCTCCTCGGGCGTCGAGTTAGGAGGGGGGCGCGCGGAGAACCGGCTGGATGTCCCCTGGAAGCTCAGCGGGCCGTGGGAAAGGCTTGGCCGGGGTGCCGGAAGCCTCGGCCGGCTTAAAAGTGAGGAGGAAAGCGCGCGGAGAACCGGCCGGAGGTCCCCTGGAAGCTCAGCGGGCCGTGGAGAAAGCTTAGCCGGGGTGCCTGGAGCCTCGGCCGGCTTAAAATGTGAGGAGGAAAGCGCGCGGAGAACCGGCCGGAGGTCCCCTGGAAGCTCAGCGGGACGTGGGAAACGCTTGGCCGGGGTGCCGGAAGCCTCGGCCGGCTTAAAAGTGAGGAGGAAAGCGCGCGGAGAACCGGCCGGAGGTCCCCTGGAAGCTCAGCGGGCCGTGGGAAACGCTTGGCCGGGGTGCCGGGAGCCTCGGCCGGCTTAAAACGTGAGGAGGAAAGCACCGGGAGAACCGGCTGGAGGTCTTCTGGAAGCTCAGCGGGCCGCCGAAAACGCGTAGCCGAGGTGCCGGGAGCCTCCTCGGGCGTCAAAAGTGAGGAGCGACGCACCCCCGAGAACCGCCCGGGTCCTCCAGCCACCGTTGAAAAAGACGTCGAGTCAGGCTACCTTAAGAGAGTCACAGTTACTCCCGCCGTTTACCCGCGCGGAGCGTCATCGCCTCCGCGAACCGTCAAAAATAAATAAATACATAAATAAATGTCAAGTGAGCCTACCTTAAGAGAGTCGTAGTTACTCCCGCCGTTTGGCCGCTCAAAGTGTCATCGGAAGCGGACCCACGCAAGTAAGTGTGCGCAAAGTGCGAGAGGTGGTGTTTTTACTCGCCGCGTCCGCCAGAGGGAGGCAATTCCCCGCCGCGGCGGCACCGGCAGCTTCCGAGCGTCTCCCCGAGCGCTCGGAAGTCCGTGCGGGGGGGAGATGAGAGCCGTGCGACGGTACCAGGTGGAGCCGGACGGCGCGGTGCTTCCAAGCAGCCGATCCGCTGGGCTTGGAGCTATTTTCGGCCACTTGGCGCGCGAGCACGGCCTCCCGGGTGGTGCCGGGGGGTGGTGCGTGAGCGCGCCGGCCGCTGGAAGTCCCGCGGAGGAGCGCCGGAGCTCCGCGAGGCCGGCCGGGGAGCCTCTTAGTCGTCACCCGGGGCCGCCGGAGCACCGGGGGGTGGTGCGCGAGCGCGCCGGCCGCCGGAGGTCCCGCGGAGGAGCGTCGGAGCTCCGCGAGGCCGGGGAGCCTCTCGGTAATCACCCGGGGCCGGCGGAGCGTTATTCGGCCGCTCTGCGCGCGCGCGCACGGCCTCCCGGCGGTGCCGGGGGGTGGTGCGCGAGCGCGCCGGCCGCCGGAGGTCCCGCGGAGGAGCGTCGGAGCTCCGCGAGGCCGGGGAGCCTCTCGGTAATCACCCGGGGCCGGCGGAGCGTTATTCGGCCGCTCTGCGCGCGCGCGCACGGCCTCCCGGCGCCTCCGCGAACCGCCAAAATAAATGTCAAGTGAGCCTACCTTAAGAGAGTCACAGTTACTCCCGCCGTTTACCCGCGCGGAGCGTCATCGCCTCCGCGAACCGTCAAAAATAAATAAGTACATAAATGAATAAATGTCAAGTGAGCCTACCTTAAGAGAGTCACAGTTACTCCCGCCGTTTACCCGCGCGGAGCGTCATCGCCTCCGCGAACCGTCAAAAATAAATAAATACATAAGTAAATAGATGTCAAGTGAGCCTACCTTAAGAGAGTCACAGTTACTCCCGCCGTTTACCCGCGCGGAGCGTCATCGCCTCCGCGAACCGTCAAAAATAAATAAATACATGAATAAATAGTCAAGTGAGCATACCTTAGGAGAGTCGCAGTTACTCCCGCCGTTTACCCGCGCGGAGCGTCATCGCCTCCGCGAACCGTCAAAAATAAATAAATACATGAATAAATAAATGTCAAGTGAGCCTACCTTAAGAGAGTCACAGTTACTCCCGCCGTTTACCCGCGCAAAGTGCGAGAGGCGGTGTATTTACTCGCCGTGTCCGCGAGAGGGAGGTAACTCCCCGTTGCGACCTCCGGGAGAGCAACGGGCCGCCGAAAACGCTCAGCCGAGGTGCTGGAAGCCTCGGCCGGCTCGCAAAGCGAGGCGCGAGGCACCGGGAGAACCGGCTGGAGGTCCCCTGGAAGCTCAGCGGGCCGTGGGAAACGCTCAGCCGAGGTGCTGGAAGCCTCGGCCGGCTCACAAAGCGAGGCGCGAGGCACCGGGAGAACCGGCTGGAGGTCCCCTGGAAGCTCAGCGGGCCGTGGGAAACGCTTGGCCGGGGTGCCTGGAGCCTCGGCCGGCTTAAAAGTGAGGAGGAAGCGCGCGGAGAACCGGCTGGAGGTCCCCTGGAAGCTCAGCGGGGTGTGGGAAAAAGCTTAGCCGGGGTGCCGGAAGCCTCGGCCGGCTTAAAACGTGAGGAGGAAAGCACCGGGAGAACCGGCTGGAGGTCTTCTGGAAGCTCAGCGGGCCGTGGAGAAAGCTTAGCCGGGGTGCCGGAAGCCTCGGCCGGCTTAAAATGTGAGGAGGAAACCGGCTGGACGTCTTCTGGAAGATCAGCGGGCCGTGGAAAATGCTAAGCCGAGGTGCTGGTTGTCGAATAAGGCTCCGCCATCTCGTAGAAGGTGCTAATAAAGTTCATATCCGCTCGGCTGGAGGTAATTGGCCAGCGGACCGGCCGGCGGGACCTCCGTGACCGCCTATCCGCCTGGCGGTGCCTCCTGGCCGGCGTGCATTCCGGGCCGCGACCGCTCACTTACGGGACCCTGATTGGCCCGCGGACCGGCCGGCGGGACCTCCGTGACCGCCTATCCGCCTGGCGGTGCCTGCTGGCCGGCGTGCATTCCGGGCCGCGACCGCTCACTTACGGGACCCTGATTGGCCCGCGGACCGGCCGGCGGGACCTCCGTGACAGCCTACCCGCCTGGCGGTGGCTGCTGGCCGGCGCGGATTCCGGGCCGCGACCGCTAACTTACGGGACCCTAATTGGCCCGCGGACCAGCTGGCGGGACCTCCGTGACAGCCTACCCGCCTGGCGGTGCCTCCTGGCCGGCGTGGATTCCGGGCCGCGACCGCTAACTTACGGGACCCTAAACGGCCCGCGGACCAGCTGGCGGGACCTCCGTGACCGCCCATCCGCCTGCCGGTGCCTCCTGGCCGGCGTGGATTCCGGGCCGCGACCGCTAACTTACGGGACCATAAATGGCCCGCGGACCAGCTGGCGGGACCTCCGTGACCGCCTATCCGCCTGGCGGTGCCTCCTGGCCGGCCTGGATTCCGGGCCGCGACCGCTCACCTACGGGACCCTAAATGGCCCGCGGACCAGCCGGCGGGACCTCCGTGACAGCCTATCCGCCTCCCGGTGGCTGCTGGCCGGCGCGGATTCCGGGCCGCGACCGCTAACTTACGGGACCCCAATTGGCCCGCGGACCAGCCGGCGGGACCCCCGTGACCGCCTATCCGCCTTGGCCGGTTCCCCGGCCGGCCACGGATGGCGAGAATCCGGCCTCCTCGCCCGGAGCGCTCGTCGGCTTCGGCGAAAAATGCACTAAGTGCCAAACCCCATTCATTTACAATAGCGTGTCCGCCAGAGGGCGCAGTTCCCCCCGCGGACCGGCCGGCGGGACCTCCGTGACCGCCTATCCGCCTGGTGGTGGCTGCGGGCCGGCGCGAATTCCGGGCCGCGACCGCTAACTTACGGGACCCCGATTGGCCCGCGGACCAGCCGGCGGGACCTCCGTGACCGCCTATCCGCCTGCGCTGGTTCCCCGGCCGGCGCGAATTCCGGGCCGCGACCGCTAACTTACGGGACCCCGATTGGCCCGCGGACCAGCCGGCGGGACCTCCGTGACCGCCTATCCGCCTGCGCTGGTTCCCCGGCCGGCGCGAATTCCGGGCCGCGACCGCTAACTTACGGGACCCCGATTGGCCCGCGGACCAGCCGGCGGGACCTCCGTGACCGCCTATGCGCCTGCGCTGGTTCCCCGGCCGGCGCGAATTCCGGGCCGCGACCGCTAATTTACGGGACCCCAATTGGCCCGCGGACCAGCCGGCGGGACCTCCGTGACCGCCTATCCGCCTTCGCTGGTTCCCCGGTCGGCGTGTATTCCGGGCCGCGGCCGCTCACTTACGGGACCAAAATTGGCCCGCGGACCAGCCGGCGGGACCTCCGTGACCGCCTATCCGCCTGCGCTGGTTCCCCGGCCGGCGTGGATTCCGGACCGCGACCGCTAAATTACGGGACCCAAATTGGCCCGCGGACCAGCCGGCGGGACATCCGTGACCGCCTATCCGCCTTCGCTGGTTCCCCGGTCGGCCACAGATGACGAATATTCGGCCTCTCGCTCTGGAAGTCCTGCCGACTTAGCCGAAAATTTTCTAAGTGCCATCGGCTCTCGCTCGGAAAAGTGTCCGCCTCGTCTGGTTCCCCAGCTCGGCCTCAGAATTCGAAAATTCGGCCTCTCTGAGGTACCAGGGGTAGGCTTTATGTACTTGGTCCCCCCAGTTAGTGTACTCATCACTTTACCCCCCTTTCGCAAAATATAGTCGGCACGTATGTGCAGAACTGTTTATTTTCATTTTAAAAATTTTCTAAGTGCCAGCGGAAGCTGTCACACGAACTGTCCGAGCTACCACGGTGCCCATCCCGGGCAGTGACGGCAAAAGGCCGATGTGTGTTTGATGGAAGTCTGAATAATTTCTAAGTGCCAACGGCTCAACCGCCGTAAAGTGTCCGCCTCGGCTGGTTCTCCCGGTCGGCCCGAACGAGCGAAAATTCGGCCTCTTCCCCTGGAGGTCCGGAACATTTTGGCGAATATTTTCAAAGTGCCAACGGCTGTTGCGCCGTAAAGTGTCCGCCTCGGCTGGTTCTCCCGGTCGGCCCGAACGAGCGAAAATTCGGCCTCTTCCCCTGGAGGTCCGGAACATTTTGGCGAATATTTTCAAAGTGCCAACGGCTGTTGCGCCGTAAAGTGTCCGACCCGGCCGGTTCCTCCGGTCGGCCCGAACGAGCGAAAATTCGGCCTCTTCCCCTGGAGGTCCGGAACATTTTGGCGAATATTTTCAAAGTGCCAACGGCTGTTGCGCCGTAACGTGTCCGACCCGGCCGGTTCCTCCGGTCGGCCCGAACGAGCGAAAATTCGGCCTCTTCCCCTGGAGGTCCGGAACATTTTGGCGAATATTTTCAAAGTGCCAACGGCTGTTGCGCCGTAACGTGTCCGACCCGGCCGGTTCCTCCGGTCGGCCCGAACGAGCGAAAATTCGGCCTCTTCCCCTGGAGGTCCGGAACATTTTGGCGAATATTTTCAAAGTGCCAACGGCTGTTGCGCCGTAACGTGTCCGACCCGGCCGGTTCCTCCGGTCGGCCCGAACGAGCGAAAATTCGGCCTCTTCCCCTGGAGGTCCGGACGACTTTGGCGAATATTTTCTAAGTGCGAACGGCTGTTGCGCCGTAACGTGTCCGACCCGGCCGGTTCCTCCGGTCGGCCCGAACGAGCGAAAATTCGGCCTCTTCCCCTGGAGGTCCGGACGACTTTGACGAATATTTTCTAAGTGCCAACGGCTGTTCCGCCGTAACGTGTCCGACCCGGCCGGTTCCTCCGGTCGGCCTGAACAAGTGAAAATTCGGCCTCTTCCCCTGGAGGTCCGGAACATTTTGGCGAATATTTTCTAAGTGCCATCGGCTCTTCCGCCGTAAGGTGTCCGACCCGGCCGGTTCCTCCGGTCGGCCTGAACGAGCGAAAATTCGGCCTCTTCCCCTGGAGGTCCTGTCAAGTTTAACGAATATTTTCTAAGTGCCATCGGCTCTTCCGCCGTAATGTGTCCGACTCGGCCGGTTCCTCCGGTCGGCCTGAACGAGCGAAAATTCGGCCTCTTCCCCTGGAGGTCCTGTCAAGTTTAACGAATATTTTCTAAGTGCCATCGGCTCTTCCGCCGTAAGGTGTCCGACTCGGCCGGTTCCTCCGGTCGGCCTGAACGAGCGAAAATTCGGCCTCTTCCCCTGGAGGTCCTGTCAAGTTTAACGAATATTTTCTAAGTGCCATCGGCTCTTCCGCCGTAAGGTGTCCGACTCGGCCGGTTCCTCCGGTCGGCCTGAACAAGCGAAAATTCGGCCTCTTCCCCTGGAGGTCCGTTCAAGTTTAACGAATATTTTCTAAGTGCCATCGGCTCTTCCGCCGTAAGGTGTCCGACTCGGCTGGTTCCCGATGTCGGCCAGAACAAGTGGAAACTCGGCCTCTTCCCCTGGAGGTCAGTTGAAGTTTAACGAATATTTTCAAAGTGCCAACGGCTGCTCCGCCGTAAAGCGTCCGACTCGGCTGGTTCCCGATGTCGGCCAGAACAAGTGAAAATTCGGCCTCTTCCCCTGGAGGTCCGTTCAAGATTAACGAATATTTTCTAAGTGCCAACGGCTGCTCCGCCGTAAAGCGTCCGACTCGGCTGGTTCCCGATGTCGGCCAGAACAAGTGAAAATTCGGCCTCTTCCCCTGGAGGTCCGTTCAAGATTAACGAATATTTTCTAAGTGCCAACGGCTCTTGCGCCGAAAAGCGTCCGCCTCGGCTGGTTCCCGATGTCGGCCAGAACAAGTGAAAATTCGGCCTCTTCCCCTGGAGGTCCGTTCAAGATTAACGAATATTTTCTAAGTGCCAACGGCTCTTGCGCCGAAAAGCGTCCGCCTCGGCTGGTTCCCGCGGTCGGACACAAAATGTGTCAATTCGGCCTCTCTGAGGTACCAGGGGAGGGCTTTATGTACTTGGTCCCCCCACTTAGTGTACTCATCACTTTACCCCCCTTTCGCAAAATATAGTCGGCACGTATGTGCAGAACTGTTTATTTTCATTTTAAAAATTGTCTAAGTGCCAGCGGAAGCTGTCACACGAACTGTCCGAGCTACCACGGTGCCCATCCCGGGCAGTGACGGCAAAAGGCCGATGTGTGTTTGATGGAAGTCTGAATAATTTCTAAGTGCCAACGGCTCAACCGCCGTAAAGTGTCCGCCTCGGCCGGTTCTCCCGGTCGGCCCGAACGAGCGAAAATTCGGCCTCTTTCCCTGGAGGTCCGGAACATTTTGGCGAATATTTTCTAAGTGCCAACGGGTGCTCCGCCGTAAAGTGTCCGCCTCGGCTGGTTCCCCCGGTCGGCCAGAACAAGTGAAAATTCGGCCTCTTCCCCTGGAGGTCCGGAACATTTTGGCGAATATTTCCTAAGTGCCAACGGCTGTTCCGCCGTAAAGAGTCCGACTCGGCTGGTTCCCGATGTCGGCCAGAACAAGTGAAAAATCGGCCTCTTCCCCTGGAAGTCCGGCCGAGTTAAGGCAAATATTTCCTAAGTGCCAACGGCTGTTCCGCCGTAAAGGGTCCGACTCGGCTGGTTCCCGATGTCGGCCAGAACAAGTGAAAAATCGGCCTCTTCCCCTGGAAGTCCGGCCGAGTTAAGGCAAATATTTCCTAAGTGCCAACGGCTGCTCCGCCGTAAAGCGTCCGACTCGGCTGGTTCCCGATGTCGGCCAGAATAAGTGGAAATTCGGCCTCTTCCCCTGGAGGTCCGTTCAAGATTAACGAATATTTTCTAAGTGCCAACGGCTGCTCCGCCGAAAAGCGTCCGACTCGGCTGGTTCCCGATGTCGGCCAGAACAAGTGAAAATTCGGCCTCTTCCCCTGGAGGTCAGTTGAAGTTTAACGAATATTTTCTAAGTGCCAACGGCTGTTCCGCCGTAAAGAGTCCGACTCGGCTGGTTCCCGATGTCGGCCAGAACAAGTGAAAATTCGGCCTCTTCCCCTGGAGGTCAGTTGAAGTTTAACGAATATTTTCTAAGTGCCAACGGCTGTTCCGCCGTAAAGAGTCCGACTCGGCTGGTTCCCGATGTCGGCCAGAACAAGTGAAAATTCGGCCTCTTCCCCTGGAAGTCCGGCCGAGTTAAGGCAAATATTTCCCAAGTGCCAACGGCTGTTCCGCCGTAAAGGGTCCGACTCGGCTGGTTCCCGATGTCGGCCAGAACAAGTGAAAAATCGGCCTCTTCCCCTGGAAGTCCGGCCAAGTTCGGCGAATATTTCCTAAGTGCCAACGGCTGTTCCGCCGTAAAGAGTCCGACTCGGCTGGTTCCCGATGTCGGCCAGAACAAGTGAAAATTCGGCCTCTTCCCCTGGAAGTCCGGCCGAGTTAAGGCAAATATTTCCTAAGTGCCAACGGCTGTTCCGCCGTAAAGAGTCCGACTCGGCTGGTTCCCGATGTCGGCCAGAACAAGTGAAAAATCGGCCTCTTCCCCTGGAAGTCCGGCCAAGTTCGGCGAATATTTCCTAAGTGCCAACGGCTGTTCCGCCGTAAAGAGTCCGACTCGGCTGGTTCCCGATGTCGGCCAGAACAAGTGAAAATCCGGCCTCTTCCCCTGGAAGTCCGGCCGAGTTAAGGCAAATATTTCCTAAGTGCCAACGGCTGTTCCGCCGTAAAGAGTCCGACTCGGCTGGTTCCCGATGTCGGCCAGAACAAGTGAAAATCCGGCCTCTTCCCCTGGAAGTCCGGCCAAGTTCGGCGAATATTTCCTAAGTGCCAACGGCTGTTCCGCCGTAAAGAGTCCGACTCGGCTGGTTCCCGATGTCGGCCAGAACAAGTGAATATTCGGCCTCTTCCCCTGGAGGTCCGTTCAAGATTAACGAATATTTTCTAAGTGCCAACGGCTGCTCCGCCGTAAAGCGTCCGACTCGGCTGGTTCCCGATGTCGGCCAGAACAAGTGAATATTCGGCCTCTTCCCCTGGAGGTCCGTTCAAGATTAACGAATATTTTCTAAGTGCCAACGGCTGCTCCGCCGTAAAGCGTCCGACTCGGCTGGTTCCCGATGTCGGCCAGAACAAGTGAAAATTCGGCCTCTTCCCCTGGAGGTCAGTTGAAGTTTAACGAATATTTTCTAAGTGCCAACGGCTGCTCCGCCGTAAAGCGTCCGACTCGGCTGGTTCCCGATGTCGGCCAGAACAAGTGAAAATTCGGCCTCTTCCCCTGGAGGTCAGTTGAAGTTTAACGAATATTTTCAAAGTGCCAACGGCTGCTCCGCCGTAAAGCGTCCGACTCGGCTGGTTCCCGATGTCGGCCAGAACAAGTGAAAATTCGGCCTCTTCCCCTGGAGGTCCGTTCAAGATTAACGAATATTTTCTAAGTGCCAACGGCTCTTGCGCCGAAAAGCGTCCGCCTCGTCTGGTTCCCGCGGTCGGACACAAAATGTGTCAATTCGGCCTCTCTGAGGTACCAGGGGTAGGCTTTATGTACTTGGTCCCCCCACTTAGTGTACTCATCACTTTACCCCCCTTTCGCAAAATATAGTCGGCACGTATGTGCAGAACTGTTTATTTTCATTTTAAAAATTTTCTAAGTGCCCAGCGGAAGCTGTCACACGAACTGTCCGAGCTACCACGGTGCCCATCCCGGGCAGTGACGGCAAAAGGCCGATGTGTGTTTATGGAAGTCTGAATAATTTCTAAGTGCCAACGGCTCAACCGCCGTAAAGTGTCCGCCTCGGCTGGTTCTCCCGGTCGGCCCGAACGAGCGAAAATTCGGCCTCTTCCCCTGGAGGTCCGGAACATTTTGGCGAATATTTTCAAAGTGCCAACGGCTGTTGCGCCGTAAAGTGTCCGCCTCGGCTGGTTCTCCCGGTCGGCCCGAACGAGCGAAAATTCGGCCTCTTCCCCTGGAGGTCCGGAACATTTTGGCGAATATTTTCAAAGTGCCAACGGCTGTTGCGCCGTAAAGTGTCCGACCCGGCCGGTTCCTCCGGTCGGCCCGAACGAGCGAAAATTCGGCCTCTTCCCCTGGAGGTCCGGAACATTTTGGCGAATATTTTCAAAGTGCCAACGGCTGTTGCGCCGTAACGTGTCCGACCCGGCCGGTTCCTCCGGTCGGCCCGAACGAGCGAAAATTCGGCCTCTTCCCCTGGAGGTCCGGAACATTTTGGCGAATATTTTCAAAGTGCCAACGGCTGTTGCGCCGTAACGTGTCCGACCCGGCCGGTTCCTCCGGTCGGCCCGAACGAGCGAAAATTCGGCCTCTTCCCCTGGAGGTCCGGAACATTTTGGCGAATATTTTCAAAGTGCCAACGGCTGTTGCGCCGTAACGTGTCCGACCCGGCCGGTTCCTCCGGTCGGCCCGAACGAGCGAAAATTCGGCCTCTTCCCCTGGAGGTCCGGACGACTTTGGCGAATATTTTCTAAGTGCGAACGGCTGTTGCGCCGTAACGTGTCCGACCCGGCCGGTTCCTCCGGTCGGCCCGAACGAGCGAAAATTCGGCCTCTTCCCCTGGAGGTCCGGACGACTTTGACGAATATTTTCTAAGTGCCAACGGCTGTTCCGCCGTAACGTGTCCGACCCGGCCGGTTCCTCCGGTCGGCCTGAACAAGTGAAAATTCGG
>NW_026061288.1:0-12500 GCF_024217435.2 Syngnathus scovelli
ATTTTTGCCCGGGGCTTTGTTTACCGAGGCGGCCGGTACCTCCGTCTGCCTTGGATGGACCGCATCCGCAGATTTTCGTCCGGCCTTAGCTTAAGGAGACGGCCGTTGCCTCCGATCCTCCGGGCTAGAGCCGGGTGAGTCGTCTCGAACCACGTGCCTGAAGGCCGCCTCGCGCCGGATTCGGCCCCGCTCATTCGTCGGAGTGACCGCCCGACGCGGGCATCGCTAGATTAGCCGTGGCCCCGATCCTTCCCCATCGACAGCCTTTCGCCCCCTTCGCTCCGGCCTCTGAGGCGGCCGGTACCCCTTTCTTGGATGAGACAGAACCCTTGACGGGCCGTTCGCAGATTTTTGCCCGGCCTGTGTTTAAGGAGGCGGCCGGTACCTCCCTCCTTGGATGACCAACAACCCTTGACCGGGCCATTCGCAGATTTTTGCCCGGCCTGTGTTTAAGGAGGCGGCCGGTAACCTCCCTCCTTGGATGACCTTCTACCCTTGACGGGCCATTCGCAGATTTTTGCCCGGCCTGTGTTTAAGGAGGCGGCCGGTACCTCCCTCCTTGGATGACCTTCTACCCTTGACGGGCCATTCGCAGATTTTTGCCCGGCCTGTGTTTAAGGAGGCGGCCGGTACCTCCCTCCTTGGATGACCTTCTACCCTTGACGGGCCATTCGCAGATTTTTGCCCGGCCTGTGTTTAAGGAGGCGGCCGGTACCTCCCTCCTTGGATGACCTTCTACCCTTGACGGGCCATTCGCAGATTTTTTGCCCGGCCTGTGTTTAAGGAGGCGGCCGGTACCTCCCTCCTTGGATGACCCACTACCCTTGACGGGCCCATTCGCAGATTTTTGCCCGGCCTGTGTTTAGGGGAGGCGACCGGTCCTCCGTAGCTTGATCGGATTTCCCTTCCGGCCTGTGTTTAAGGAGGCGGCCGGTCCTCCGTAGCTTGATCGGATTTCCCTTCCAGCCTGTGTTTAAGGAGGCGGCTGGTCCTCCCCGGTCGGTTGCCAAGCGACCGGGACCCGCAAGTGGGCAGGAACCGTCCACCCAACGCCGGCGAGCCGGGGCCGGTGGGGGGCCCTACCAAGGCGGGTCTAACTTCAGGCGGTGCAAACGGGGGAGGGGGGGTAAGGACGGCTGCCGGAGCAGACAGCCGTCCCCGGGAGGGGGTAGTAGCTTCGCGGCGGCCGCCGGGAGCAGACGGCCGTCCGCGCATTCTGCCAATGCCTGTAGGACTTTGAATATTTCACAGCCGTGCTGTGGCACTTAGAAAGTTTTTCAGAGACGTGGCACTTAGAAAGTTTTTTCAGAGATGTGGCACTTAGAAAGTTTTTCAGAGATGTGGCACTTAGAAAGTTTTTGAGAGATGTGGCACTTAGAAATTTTTTGAGAGATGTGGCACTTTGAAAATTTTTGAGAAATGTGGCACTTAGAAAATTTTCTCTCTCTCTCTGGAAGTGCCGTGCCTTCTTCAGTTCTGCTATCCGAGCAGGGGACGCTTGCTGGCGGCCGTTACCAGCGCTCGGACCAGGCCCAATTGATTTGCATGGAAAACAATTGCGTCCCCCATGCTCGTTCTGACTATATTTTGCGAAAGGGGGGTAAAGTGATGAGTACACTAAGTGGGGGGACCAACCCATGTACTCTAGAAAAAGTACATGGGTTGACAAAAGACCAGTTCGTACTGCACCCCTGGTACCCAAACCCCTGGTACCTTTAGGCACTTAGAAAAATTTCGCCCAAATTTGGAGGTCGCTCCAGGGGAAGAGGCCGAATTTTCGCCTATTACGGCCGACCGCGGGAACCAGCCGAGGCGGACGCTTTTCGGCGCAAGAGCCGTTGGCACTTAGAAAATATTCGCTAAACTTCAAAGGACCTCCAGGGGAAGAGGCCGAATTGTCACTTTTTCTGGCCGACATCGGGAACCAGCCGAGTCGGACTCTTTACGGCGGAGCAGCCGTTGGCACTTAGAAAATATTCGCCAAACTCGGCCGGACTTCCAGGGGAAGAGGCCGAATTGTCACTTGTTCTGCCCGACATCGGGAACCAGCCGAGTCGGACACTTTAAGGCGGAGCAGCCGTTGGCACTTAGAAAATATTCGCCAAACTTGAACGGACCTCCAGGGGAAGAGGCCGAATTTTCACCTGTTCTGGCCGACATCGGGAACCAGCCGAGTCGGACTCTTTAAGGCGGAGCAGCCGTTGGCACTTAGAAAATATTCGTTAAACTTGAAAGGACCTCCAGGGGAAGAGGCCGAATTGTCACTTGTTCTGGCCGACATCGGGAACCAGCCGAGTCGGACGCTTTAAGGCGGAGCAGCCGTTGGCACTTAGAAAATATTCGTTAAACTTGAAAAGACCTCCAGGGGGAAGAGGCCGAATTGTCACTTGTTCTGGCCGACATCGGGAACCAGCCGAGTCGGGCCCTTTAAGGCTGAGCAGCCGTTGGCACTTAGGAAATATTTGCCTTAACTCGGCCGGACTTCCAGGGGAAGAGGCCGGATTTTCACTTGTTCTGGCCGACATCGGGAACCAGCCGAGTCGGACGCTTTAAGGCGGAGCAGCCGTTGGCACTTAGAAATATTCCCCAAACTTGAACGGACCTCCAGGGGAAGAGGCCGAATTTTCACTTGTTCTGGCCGACATCGGGAACCAGCCGAGTCGGACTCTTTACGGCGGAACAGCCGTTGGCACTTGGGAAATATTCGCCGAACTCGGCCGGACTTCCAGGGGAAGAGGCCAATTTTTCACTTGTTCTGGACGACATCGGGAACCAGCCGAGTCGGACCCTTTACGGCGGAACAGCCGTTGGCACTTAGGAAATATTTGCCTTAACTCGGCCGGACTTCCAGGGGAAGAGGCCGGATTTTCACTTGTTCTGGCCGACATCGGGAACCAGCCCAGTCGGGACTCTTTACGGCGGAGCAGCCGTTGGCACTTAGGAACTATTCGCCGAACTCGGCCGGACTTCCAGGGGAAGAGGCCGATTTTTCACTTGTTCTGGCCGACATCGGGAACCAGCCGAGTCGGACCCTTTACGGCGGAACAGCCGTTGGCACTTAGGAAATATTTGCCTTAACTCGGCCGGACTTCCAGGGGAAGAGGCCGGATTTTCACTTGTTCTGGCCGACATCGGGAACCAGCCGAGTCGGACCCTTTACGGCGGAACAGCGTTGGCACTTGGGAAATATTTGCCTTAACTCGGCCGGACTTCCAGGGGAAGAGGCCGGATTTTCACTTGTTCTGGCCGACATCGGGAACCAGCCGAGTCGGACACTTTACGGCTGAGCAGCCGTTGGCACTTAGGAAATATTTGCCTTAACTCGGCCGGACTTCCAGGGGAAGAGGCCGGATTTTCACTTGTTCTGGCCGACATCGGGAACCAGCCGAGTCGGACACTTTAAGGCTGAGCAGCCGTTGGCACTTAGGAAATATTTGCCTTAACTCGGCCGGACTTCCAGGGGAAGAGGCCGGATTTTCACTTGTTCTGGCCGACATCGGGAACCAGCCGAGTCGGACACTTTAAGGCTGAGCAGCCGTTGGCACTTAGGAAATATTTGCCTTAACTCGGCCGGACTTCCAGGGGAAGAGGCCGGATTTTCACTTGTTCTGGCCGACATCGGGAACCAGCCGAGTCGGACACTTTAAGGCTGAGCAGCCGTTGGCACTTAGGAAATATTTGCCTTAACTCGGCCGGACTTCCAGGGGAAGAGGCCGATTTTTCACTTGTTCTGGCCGACATCGGGAACCAGCCGAGTCGGACGCTTTACGGCGGAGCAGCCGTTGGCACTTAGGAAATATTCGTTAATCTTGAACGGACCTCCAGGGGAAGAGGCCGAATTTTCACTTGTTCTGGCCGACATCGGGAACCAGCCGAGTCGGACGCTTTACGGCGGAGCAGCCGTTGGCACTTAGGAAATATTCGTTAATCTTGAACGGACCTCCAGGGGAAGAGGCCGAATTTTCACTTGTTCTGGCCGACATCGGGAACCAGCCGAGTCGGACACTTTACGGCGGAGCAGCCGTTGGCACTTAGGAAATATTCGCCAAAATGTTCCGGACCTCCAGGGGAAGAGGCCAAATTTTCACTTGTTCTGGCCGACCGGGTGAACCGGCCGAGGCGGACACTTTACGGCGGAGCAGCCGTTGGCACTTAGGAAATATTCGCCAAAATGTTCCGGACCTCCAGGGGAAGAGGCCGAATTTTCACTTGTTCTGGCCGACCAAGGGAACCAGCCGAGGCGGACACTTTACGGCGGAGCAGCCGTTGGCACTTAGAAATTATTCAGACTTCCATAAACACACATCGGCCCTTTTGCCGTCACTGCCCGGGATGGGCACCGTGGTAGCTCGGACAGTTCGTGTGACAGCTTCCGCTGGCACTTAGACAATTTTTAAAATGAAAATAAACAGTTCTGCACATACGTGCCGACTATATTTTGCGAAAGGGGGGTAAAGTGATGAGTACACTAAGTGGGGGGACCAAGTACATAAAGCCCACCCCTGGTACCTCAGAGAGGCCGAATTGACACATTTTGTGTCCGACCGCGGGAACCAGCCGAGGCGGACGCTTTTCGGCGCAAGAGCCGTTGGCACTTAGAAAATATTCGTTAATCTTGAACGGACCTCCAGGGGAAGAGGCCGAATTTTCACTTGTTCTGGCCGACATCAGGAACCAGCCCAGGCGGACGCTTTTCGGCGCAAGAGCCGTTGGCACTTAGAAGATATTCGTTAATCTTGAACGGACCTCCAGGGGAAGAGGCCGAATGTTCACTTGTTCTGGCCGACATCGGGAACCAGCCGAGTCGGACGCTTTACGGCGGAGCAGCCGTTGGCACTTAGAAAATATTCGTTAATCTTGAACGGACCTCCAGGGGAAGAGGCCGAATTTTCACTTGTTCTGGCCGACATCGGGAACCAGCCGAGTCGGACGCTTTACGGCGGAGCAGCCGTTGGCACTTTGAAAATATTCGTTAAACTTCAACTGACCTCCAGGGGAAGAGGCCGAGTTTCCACTTGTTCTGGCCGACATCGGGAACCAGCCGAGTCGGACACCTTACGGCGGAAGAGCCGATGGCACTTAGAAAATATTCGTTAAACTTGAACGGACCTCCAGGGGAAGAGGCCGAATTTTCGCTTGTTCAGGGCCGACCGGAGGAACCGGCCGAGTCGGACACCTTACGGCGGAAGAGCGATGGCACTTAGAAAATATTCGTTAAACTTGACAGGACCTCCAGGGGAAGAGGCCGAATTTTCGCTCGTTCAGGCCGACCGGAGGAACCGGCCGAGACGGACACCTTACGGCGGAAGAGCCGATGGCACTTAGAAAATATTCGTTAAACTTGACAGGACCTCCAGGGGAAGAGGCCGAATTTTCGCTCGTTCGGGCCGACCGGAGGAACCGGCCGGGTCGGACACCTTACGGCGGAAGAGCCGTTCGCACTTAGAAAATATTCGTTAAACTTGACAGGACCTCCAGGGGAAGAGGCCGAATTTTCGCTTGTTCAGGGCCGACCGGAGGAACCGGCCGAGTCGGACACCTTACGGCGGAAGAGCCGATGGCACTTAGAAAATATTCGTTAAACTTGACAGGACCTCCAGGGGAAGAGGCCGAATTTTCGCTCGTTCAGGCCGACCGGAGGAACCGGCCGAGTCGGACACCTTACGGCGGAAGAGCCGATGGCACTTAGAAAATATTCGTTAAACTTGACAGGACCTCCAGGGGAAGAGGCCGAATTTTCGCTCGTTCAGGCCGACCGGAGGAACCGGCCGAGTCGGACACCTTACGGCGGAAGAGCCGATGGCACTTAGAAAATATTCGTTAAACTTGACAGGACCTCCAGGGGAAGAGGCCGAATTTTCGCTCGTTCAGGCCGACCGGAGGAACCGGCCGAGTCGGACACCTTACGGCGGAAGAGCCGATGGCACTTAGAAAATATTCGTTAAACTTGACAGGACCTCCAGGGGAAGAGGCCGAATTTTCGCTCGTTCAGGCCGACCGGAGGAACCGGCCGAGTCGGACACATTACGGCGGAAGAGCCGATGGCACTTAGAAAATATTCGCAGAAGTTGGCCGGACTTCCAGAGCGAGAGGCCGAATTGTCACATTATTTGGCCGACTAGGGGAACCGGCCGAGTCGGACACCTTACGCGGAAGAGCCGATGGCACTTAGAAAATATTCGTTAAACTTGACAGGACCTCCAGGGGAAGAGGCCGAATTTTCGCTCGTTCAGGCCGACCGGAGGAACCAGCCGGGTCGGACACGTTACGGCGGAAGAGCCGTTCGCACTTAGAAAATATTCGTTAAACTTCACAGGACCTCCAGGGGGAAGAGGCCGAATTTTCGCTCGTTCGGGCCGACCGGAGGAACCGGCCGGGTCGGACACGTTACGGCGCAACAGCCGTTGGCACTTTGAAAATATTCGCCAAAATGTTCCGGACCTCCAGGGGAAGAGGCCGAATTTTCGCTCGTTCGGGGCCGACCGGAGGAACCAGCCGGGTCGGACACGTTACGGCGCAACAGCCGTTCGCACTTAGAAAATATTCGCCAAAGTCGTCCGGACCTCCAGGGGAAGAGGCCGAATTTTCGCTCGTTCGGGCCGACCGGAGGAACCAGCCGGGTCGGACACGTTACGGCGATACAGCCGTTGGCACTTTGAAAATATTCGCCAAAATGTTCCGGACCTCCAGGGGAAGAGGCCGAATTTTCGCTCGTTCGGGCCGACCGAAGGAACCAGCCGGGTAGGACACTTTACGGCGGAACGGCCGTTGGCACTTTGAAAATATTCGCCAAAATGTTCCGGACCTCCAGGGGAAGAGGCCGAATTTTCGCTCGTTCGGGCCGACCGGAGGAACCGGCCGGGTCGGACACGTTACGGCGCAACAGCCGTTGGCACTTTGAAAATATTCGCCAAAATGTTCCGGACCTCCAGGGGAAGAGGCCGAATTTTCGCTCGTTCGGGCCGACCGGAGGAACCAGCCGGGTCGGACACGTTACGGCGGAACAGCCGTTGGCACTTTGAAAATATTCGCCAAATGTTCCGGACCTCCAGGGGAAGAGGCCGAATTTTCGCTCGTTCGGGCCGACCGGGAGAACCAGCCGAGGCGACACTTTACGGCGGTTGAGCCGTTGGCACTTAGAAATTATTCAGACTTCCATCAAACACACATCGGCCTTTTGCCGTCACTGCCCGGGATGGGCACCGTGGTAGCTCGGACAGTTCGTGTGACAGCTTCCGCTGGCACTTAGAAAATTTTTAAAATGAAAATAAACAGTTCTGCACATACGTGCCGACTATATTTTGCGAAAGGGGGGTAAAGTGATGAGTACACTAACTGGGGGGGACCAAGTACATAAAGCCTACCCCTGGTACCTCAGAGAGGCCGAATTTTCGAATTCTGAGGCCGAGCTGGGGAACCAGACGAGGCGGACACTTTTCCGAGCGAGAGCCGATGGCACTTAGAAAATTTTCGGCTAAGTCGGCAGGACTTCCAGAGCGAGAGGCCGAATATTCGTCATCTGTGGCCGACCGGGGAACCAGCGAAGGCGGATAGGCGGTCACGGAGGTCCCGCCGGCTGGGTCCGCGGGCCAATTTGGGTCCCGTAATTTAGCGGTCGCGGTCCGGAATCCACGCCGAGGGGGGAACCAGCGGAGGCGGATAGGCGGTCACGGAGGTCCCGCCGGCTGGTCCGCGGGCCAATTGGGGTCCCGTAAGTTAGCGGTCGCGGCCCGGAATTCGCGCCGGCCGGGGAACCAGCGCAGGCGGATAGGCGGTCACGGAGGTCCCGCCGGCTGGTCCGCGGGCCAATCGGGGTCCCGTAAGTTAGCGGTCGCGGCCCGGAATTCGCGCCGGCCGGGGAACCAGCGCAGGCGGATAGGCGGTCACGGAGGTCCCGCCGGCTGGTCCGCGGGCCAATCGGGGTCCCGTAAGTTAGCGGTCGCGGCCCGGAATTCGCGCGCGGCCGGGGAACCAGCGCAGGCGGATAGGCGGTCACGGAGGTCCCGCCGGCTGGTCCGCGGGCCAATCGGGGTCCCGTAAGTAGCGGTCGCCCGGAATTCGCGCCGGCCCGCAGCCACCGCCAGGCGGATAGGCTGTCACGGAGGGTCCCGCCGGCCGGTCCGCGGGGGGGAACTGCGCCCTCTGGCGGACACGCCATTGTAAATGAATGGGGTTTGGCACTTAGTGCATTTTTCGCCGAAGCCGACGAGCGCTCCGGGCGAGGAGGCCGGATTCTCGCCATCCGTGGCCGGCCGGGGAACCGGCCAAGGCGGATAGGCGGTCACGGGGGTCCCGCCGCTGGTCCGCGGGCCAATTGGGGTCCCGTAAGTTAGCGGTCGCGGCCCGGAATCCGCGCCGGCCAGCAGCCACCGGGAGGCGGGTAGGCTGTCACGGAGGTCCCGCCGGCTGGTCCGCGGGCCATTTAGGGTCCCGTAGGTGAGCGGTCGCGGCCCGGAATCCAGGCCGGCCAGGAGGCACCGCCAGGCGGATAGGCGGTCACGGAGGTCCCGCCAGCTGGTCCGCGGGCCATTTATGGTCCCGTAAGTTAGCGGTCGCGGCCCGGAATCCACGCCGGCCAGGAGGCACCGGCAGGCGGATGGGCTTTCACGGAGGTCCCGCCAGCTGGTCCGCGGGCCAATTAGGGTCCCGTAAGTTAGCGGTCGCGGCCCGGAATCCGCGCCGGCCAGCAGCCACCGCCAGGCGGGTAGGCTGTCACGGAGGTCCCGCCAGCTGGTCCGCGGGCCAATTAGGGTCCCGTAAGTTAGCGGTCGCGGCCCGGAATCCGCGCCGGCCAGCAGCCACCGCCAGGCGGGTAGGCTGTCACGGAGGTCCCGCCGGCCGGTCCGCGGCCAATCAGGGTCCCGTAAGTGAGCGGTCGCGGCCCGGAATGCACGCCGGCCAGGAGGCACCGCCAGGCGGATAGGCGGTCACGGAGGTCCCGGCGGCCGGTCCGCTGGCCAATTACCTCCAGCCGAGCGGATATGAACTTTATTAGCACCTTCTACGAGATGGCGGAGCCTTATTCGACAACCAGCACCTCGGCTTAGCATTTTCCACGGCCCCGCTGATCTTCCAGAAGACGTCCAGCCGGTTTCCTCCTCACATTTTAAGCCGGCCGAGGCTTCCGGCACCCCGGCTAAGCTTTCTCCACGGCCCGCTGAGCTTCCAGAAGACCTCCAGCCGGTTCTCCCGGTGCTTTCCTCCTCACGTTTTAAGCCGGCCGAGGCTTCCGGCACCCCGGCTGAGCTTTTTCCCACGTCCCGCTGAGTTTCCAGGGGACCTCCGGCCGGTTCTCCGCGCGCTTTCCTCCTCACTTTTAAGCCGGCCGAGGGCTCCCGGCACCCCGGCCAAGCGTTTCCCACGGCCCGCTGAGCTTCCAGGGGACCTCCGGCCGGTTCTCCGCGCGCCCCCCTCCCTAACTCGACGCCCGAGGAGGCTCCCGGCACCCCGGCTAAGCGATTTGAACGGCCCGCTGATCTCCCGGAGGTCGCAACGGGGAATTGCCTCCCTCTCGCGGACACGGCGCGTAAATGCACCGCCTCTCGCACTTGGCGCACACTCACTGGCATCGCTACGCCTCCCGTGGCACTTTAAGCGACCGGGACCACCGCGAGCGCGGGCGATGACTAAGAGGCTCCCCGGCCGGCCTCGCGGAGCTCCGACGCTCCCCCGCCGGACTTCCGGCGGCCGGCCGGAGCCTCGGCACGGCTGCCGCACTCCCTAATAACACCCCGCGGACCCCCGCGAGCCGAACGCTCGCTGCCGCGGGCGACCCCTGCCAAGGCGGACGCGTGACGGCGCGGGAGCCCTCGGCACTATATCACGGTCACGTATGTAGTCAAATCGTGTAAAATCACCGTTAGTTTATTCATAATATAGGTAATAATTAAATAAATATTAACATCGCGTATATTATTAATAAACACATGTATGTATTTATTTAATAATTAAATAAATATTAACATCGCGTATAATCATGCGCAATACTTCGTGGCCGACCGGGGAACCGGCGAAGGCGGACGCATCGCGGCGCGAGAGCCGTTGGCACTTTGGAAAAAAAATAAATAAATAAATAAATAATAATTCGCCGACCGGGCTCCGGGGGAAGAGGCCGGCTTTTCGCCGTTCGCGGCCGACCGGGGAACCGGCGAAGGCGGACGCGCTCTCTAACGAGCCCCGCCGGCCGGAGGAAGTGCGCCCTCTGGCGGACACGCCGTTGTAAATGAATGGGGTTTGGCACTTGGTGCATTTTTCGCCCAAGTCGAAGCGCGCTCCGGGCGAGGAGGCCGGATTCTCGCCACCCGTGGCCGGCCGGGGACCGGCCAAGGCGGACGCGCTCTCTAACGAGCCCCGCCGGCCGGAGGAAGTGCGCCCTCTGGCGGACACGCCGTTGTAAATGAATGGGGTTTGGCACTTGGTGCATTTTTCGCCCAAGTCGAAGCGCGCTCCGGGCGAGGAGGCCGGATTCTCGCCACCCGTGGCCGGCCGGGGAACCGGCCAAGGCGGACGCGGTCTCTAACGAGCCCCGCCGGCCGGAGGAAGTGCGCCCTCTGGCGGACACGCCGTTGTAAATGAATGGGGTTTGGCACTTGGTGCATTTTTCGCCCAAGTCGAAGCGCGCTCCGGGCGAGGAGGCCGGATTCTCGCCACCCGTGGCCGGCCGGGGAACCGGCCAAGGCGGACGCGCTCTCTAACGAGCCCCGCCGGCCGGAGGAAGTGCGCCCTCTGGCGGACACGCCGTTGTAAATGAATGGGGTTTGGCACTTGGTGCATTTTTCGCCCAAGTCGAAGCGCGCTCCGGGGCGAGGAGGCCGGATTCTCGCCACCCGTGGCCGGCCGGGGAACCGGCCAAGGCGGACGCGGTCTCTAACGAGCCCCGCCGGCCGGAGGAAGTGCGCCCTCTGGCGGACACGCCGTTGTAAATGAATGGGGTTTGGCACTTGGTGCATTTTTCGCCCAAGTCGAAGCGCGCTCCGGGCGAGGAGGCCGGATTCTCGCCACCCGTGGCCGGGCCGGGGGAACCGGCGAAGGCGGATAGGCTTTCACGGAGGATCCGCCGGCTGGTCCGCGGGCCGATTAGGGTCCCGCGAGTGAGCGGTGGCGGTCCGGAATCCAGGCCGGCCAGGAGGCACCGCCAGGCGGATAGGCTTTCACGGAGGTCCCGCCGGCTGGTCCGCGGGCCGATTAGGGTCCCGCGAGGTGAGCGGTGGCGGTCCGGAATCCAGGCCGGCCCGGAGCCACCGCCAGGCGGATAGGCTTTCACGGAGGAGCCGCCGGCTGGTCCGCGGGCCGTTTAGGGTCCCGTAAGTTAGCGGTCGCGGTCCGGAATCCAGGCCGTCCAGGAGGCACCGCCAGGCGGATAGGCTTTCACGGAGGTCCCGCCGGCTGGTCCGCGGGCCGATTAGGGTCCCGCGAGTGAGCGGTGGCGGTCCGGAATCCAGGCCGGCCCGGAGCCACCGCCAGGCGGATAGGCTTTCACGGAGGAGCCGCCGGCTGGTCCGCGGGCCGTTTAGGGTCCCGTAAGTTAGCGGTCGCGGTCCGGAATCCAGGCCGTCCAGGAGGCACCGCCAGGCGGATAGGCTTTCACGGAGGACCCGCCGGCTGGTCCGCGGGCCGTTTAGGCTCCCGTAAGTTAGCGGTCGCGGTCCGGAATACAGGCCGTCCAGGAGGCACTGCCAGGCGGATACACTCTCTAACGAGCCCCGCCGGCTGGTCCGCCGGGGGAAGTGCGCCCTCTGGCGGACACGCCGTTGTAAATGAATGGGGTTTGGCACTTAGTGCATTTTTCGACCAGCGGCAACGCAGGCTGACGGGCGGCCGCTTCCACGGGCCGGCACTACTCTACGGAGGCGCTAGCCGCCTCCGGTGGGGGGCCGTGTGATCTCGCTGGATGCCCGAGGACCTTCCGCCAGGCCCGGCCGCAGCTTTTGCGCGCGCCCGGTCCTATTATCTGGTGGAAGCTGGAGGCCGGGGCTCGGCAGCTCGCTGCCCGGGGACCTTCCGCGAGGCCCCGGCCGCAGCTTTTACGCACGGCCGCTGCTATTCTCCGGCTCCGGCTTCGTCCCGGAGGGTGCTTGGGGAACGGCGGCGCACACCGCGAACGGGCCGGTGGCGGTCGGCCGGTGGCGGTCGGCTGGTGGCGGTCGGCTGGTGGCGGTCGGGGATGGCGCTTGGGGATGGTGGCTGTCGCCTTGTGGCGGTCGGCTGGTGGCGGTCGGGGATGGCGCTTGGGGATGGTGGCTGTCGCCTTGTGGCGGTCGGCTGGTGGCGGTCGGCTGGTGGCGGTCGGGGATGGCGCTTGGGGATGGTGGCTGTCGCCTTGTGGCGGTCGGCTGGTGGCGGTCGCCTGGGGCGGTCGGGGGGCGGCGGTCGGGGGTGGCGCTTGGGGATGGTGGCTGTCGCCTTGTGGCGGTCGGCTGGTGGCGGTCGCCTTGTGGCGGTCGGGGGGGTGGCGGTCGGGGATGGCGCTTGGGGATGGTGGCTGTCGCCTTGTGGCGGTC
>NW_026061288.1:25000-42075 GCF_024217435.2 Syngnathus scovelli
GGCCCCGATCCTTCCCCATCGACAGCCTTTCGCCCCCTTCGCTCCGGCCTCTGAGGCGGCCGGTACCCCTTTCTTGGATGAGACAGAACCCTTGACGGGCCGTTCGCAGATTTTTGCCCGGGCATTGTTTACCGAGGCGGCCGGTACCTCCGTCTGCCTTGGATGGACCGCATCCGCAGATTTTCGTCCGGCCTTAGCTTAAGGAGACGGCCGTTGCCTCCGATCCTCCGGGCTAGAGCCGGGTGAGGTCGTCTCGAACCACGTGCCTGAAGGCCGCCTCGCGCCGGATTCGGCCCCGCTCATTCGTCGGAGTGACCGCCCGACGCGGGCATCGCTAGATTAGCCGTGGCCCCGATCCTTCCCCATCGACAGCCTTTCGCCCCCTTCGCTCCGGCCTCTGAGGCGGCCGGTACCCCTTTCTTGGATGAGACAGAACCCTTGACGGGCCGTTCGCAGATTTTTGCCCGGCCTGTGTTTAAGGAGGCGGCCGGTACCTCCCTCCTTGGATGACCAACAACCCTTGACGGGCCATTCGCAGATTTTTGCCCGGCCTGTGTTTAAGGAGGCGGCCGGTACCTCCCTCCTTGGATGACCAACAACCCTTGACGGGCCATTCGCAGATTTTTGCCCGGCCTGTGTTTAAGGAGGCGGCCGGTACCTCCCTCCTTGGATGACCTTCTACCCTTGACGGGCCATTCGCAGATTTTTGCCCGGCCTGTGTTTAAGGAGGCGGCCGGTACCTCCCACCTTGGATGACCCACTACCCTTGACGGGCCCATTCGCAGATTTTTGCCCGGCCTGTGTTTAAGGAGGCGGCCGGTACCTCCCACCTTGGATGACCCACTACCCTTGACGGGCCCATTCGCAGATTTTTGCCCGGCCTGTGTTTAGGGAGGCGACCGGTCCTCCGTAGCTTGATCGGATTTCCCTTCCGGCCTGTGTTTAAGGAGGCGGCCGGTCCTCCGTAGCTTGACCGGATTTCCCTTCCAGCCTGTGTTTAAGGAGGCGGCTGGTCCTCCCCGGTCGGTTGCCAAGCGACCGGGACCCGCAAGTGGGCAGGAACCGTCCACCCAACGCCGGCGAGCCGGGGCCGGTGGGGGCCCTACCAAGGCGGGTCTAACTTCAGGCGGTGCAAACGGGGGAGGGGGGTAAGGACGGCTGCCGGGAGCAGACAGCCGTCCCCGGGAGGGGGTAGTAGCTTCGCGGCGGCCGCCGGGAGCAGACGGCCGTCCGCGCATTCTGCCAATGCCTGTAGGACTTTGAATATTTCACAGCCGTGCCGTGGCACTTAGAAAATTTTTCAGAGACGTGGCACTTAGAAAGTTTTTCAGAGATGTGGCACTTTGAAAGTTTTTGAGAGATGTGGCACTTAGAAATTTTTTGAGAGATGTGGCACTTAGAAATTTTTTGAGAGATGTGGCACTTAGAAATTTTTTGAGAGATGTGGCACTTTGAAAATTTTTGAGAAATGTGGCACTTAGAAAATTTTCTCTCTCTCTCTGGAAGTGCCGTGCCTTCTTCAGTTCTGCTATCCGAGCAGGGGACGCTTGCTGGCGGCCGTTACCAGCGCTCGGACCAGGCCCAATTGATTTGCATGGAAAACAATTGCGTCCCCCATGCTCGTTCTGACTATATTTTGCGAAAGGGGGGTAAAGTGATGAGTACACTAAGTGGGGGGACCAACCCATGTACTCTAGAAAAAGTACATGGGTTGACAAAAGACCAGTTGGTAATGCACCCCTGGTACCCAAACCCCTGGTACCTTTAGGCACTTAGAAAAAATTTCGCCCAAATTTGGAGGTCGCTCCAGGGGAAGAGGCCGAATTTTCGCCTATTACGGCCGACCGCGGGAACCAGCCGAGGCGGACGCTTTTCGGCGCAAGAGCCGTTGGCACTTAGAAAATATTCGCTAAACTTCAAAGGACCTCCAGGGGAAGAGGCCGAATTGTCACTTTTTCTGGCCGACATCGGGAACCAGCCGAGTCGGACTCTTTACGGCGGAGCAGCCGTTGGCACTTAGAAAATATTCGCCAAACTCGGCCGGACTTCCAGGGGAAGAGGCCGAATTGTCACTTGTTCTGCCCGACATCGGGAACCAGCCGAGTCGGACACTTTAAGGCGGAGCAGCCGTTGGCACTTAGAAAATATTCGCCAAACTTGAACGGACCTCCAGGGGAAGAGGCCGAATTTTCACCTGTTCTGGCCGACATCGGGAACCAGCCGAGTCGGACGCTTTACGGCGGAGCAGCCGTTGGCACTTAGAAAATATTCGTTAAACTTGAAAGGACCTCCAGGGGAAGAGGCCGAATTGTCACTTGTTCTGGCCGACATCGGGAACCAGCCGAGTCGGACGCTTTAAGGCGGAGCAGCCGTTGGCACTCAGAAAATATTCGTTAAACTTGAAAAGACCTCCAGGGGAAGAGGCCGAATTGTCACTTCTTCTGGCCGACATCGGGAACCAGCCGAGTCGGGCCCTTTAAGGCTGAGCAGCCGTTGGCACTTAGGAAATATTTGCCTTAACTCGGCCGGACTTCCAGGGGAAGAGGCCGGATTTTCACTTGTTCTGGCCGACATCGGGAACCAGCCGAGTCGGACGCTTTAAGGCGGAGCAGCCGTTGGCACTTAGAAAATATTCCCCAAACTTGAACGGACCTCCAGGGGAAGAGGCCGAATTTTCACTTGTTCTGGCCGACATCGGGAACCAGCCGAGTCGGACGCTTTACGGCGGAGCAGCCGTTGGCACTTAGAAAATATTCGTTAAACTTCAACTGACCTCCAGGGGAAGAGGCCGAATTTTCACTTGTTCTGGCCGACATCGGGAACCAGCCGAGTCGGACGCTTTACGGCGGAGCAGCCGTTGGCACTTAGAAAATATTCGTTAAACTTCAACTGACCTCCAGGGGAAGAGGCCGAATTTTCACTTGTTCTGGCCGACATCGGGAACCAGCCGAGTCGGACGCTTTACGGCGGAGCAGCCGTTGGCACTTAGAAAATATTCGTTAAACTTGAACGGACCTCCAGGGGAAGAGGCCGAATTTTCACTTGTTCTGGCCGACATCGGGAACCAGCCGAGTCGGACGCTTTACGGCGGAGCAGCCGTTGGCACTTAGAAAATATTCGTTAAACTTCAACTGACCTCCAGGGGAAGAGGCCGAATTTTCACTTGTTCTGGCCGACATCGGGAACCAGCCGAGTCGGACCCTTTACGGCGGAACAGCCGTTGGCACTTAGGAAATATTTGCCTTAACTTGGCCGCACTTCCAGGGGAAGAGGCCGAATTTTCACTTGTTCTGGCCGACATCGGGAACCAGCCGAGTCGGACGCTTTACGGCGGAGCAGCCGTTGGCACTTAGAAAATATTCGTTAAACTTCAACTGACCTCCAGGGGAAGAGGCCGAATTTCCACTTATTCTGGCCGACATCGGGAACCAGCCGAGTCGGACGCTTTACGGCGGAGCAGCCGTTGGCACTTAGGAAATATTCGCCAAACTTGGCCGCACTTCCAGGGGAAGAGGCCGAATTTCCACTTGTTCTGGCCGACATCGGGAACCAGCCGAGACGGACGCTTTACGGCGGAGCAGCCGTTGGCACTTAGAAAATATTCGTTAATCTTGAACGGACCTCCAGGGGAAGAGGCCGAATATTCACTTGTTCTGGCCGACATCGGGAACCAGCCGAGTCGGACGCTTTTCGGCGCAAGAGCCGTTGGCACTTAGGAAATATTCGCCGAACTCGGCCGGACTTCCAGGGGAAGAGGCCGAATTTTCACTTGTTCTGGCCGAAATCGGGAACCAGCCGAGTCGGACTCTTTACGGCGGAGCAGCCGTTGGCACTTAGGAAATATTTGCCAAAATGTTCCGGACCTCCAGGGGAAGAGGCCGAATATTCACTTGTTCTGGCCGACATCGGGAACCAGCCGAGTCGGACACTTTACGGCGGAGCAGCCGTTGGCACTTAGGAAATATTCGTTAAACTTCAACTGACCTCCAGGGGAAGAGGCCGAATTTTCACTTGTTCTGGCCGACATCGGGAACCAGCCGAGTCGGTCTCTTTACGGCGGAGCAGCCGTTGGCACTTAGGAAATATTCGCCGAACTTGGCCGGACTTCCAGGGGAAGAGGCCGGATTTTCACTTGTTCTGGCCGACATCGGGAACCAGCCGAGTCGGACACTTTACGGCGGAGCAGCCGTTGGCACTTAGGAAATATTTGCCAAAATGTTCCGGACCTCCAGGGGAAGAGGCCGAATATTCACTTGTTCTGGCCGACATCGGGAACCAGCCGAGTCGGACACTTTAAGGCTGAGCAGCCGTTGGCACTTAGGAAATATTCGCCTTAACTCGGCCGGACTTCCAGGGGAAGAGGCCGGATTTTCACTTGTTCTGGCCGACATCGGGAACCAGCCGAGTCGGACCCTTTAAGGCTGAGCAGCCGTTGGCACTTAGGAAATATTTGCCTTAACTCGGCCGGACTTCCAGGGGAAGAGGCCGATTTTTCACTTGTTCTGGCCGACCGGGGGAACCAGCCGAGTCGGACACTTTACGGCGGAGCAGCCGTTGGCACTTAGGAAATATTCGCCAAAATGTTCCGGACCTCCAGGGGAAGAGGCCGAATTTTCACTTGTTCTGGCCGACCGGGGGAACCAGCCGAGGCGGACACTTTACGGCGGAGCAGCCGTTGGCACTTTGAAAATATTCGCCAAAATGTTCCGGACCTCCAGGGGAAGAGGCCGAATTTTCACTTGTTCTGGCCGACCGGGGGAACCAGCCGAGGCGGACACTTTACGGCGGAGCAGCCGTTGGCACTTTGAAAATATTCGCCAAAATGTTCCGGACCTCCAGGGGAAGAGGCCGAATTTTCGCTCGTTCGGGCACGACCGGGAGAACCAGCCGAGGCGGACACTTTACGGCGGTTGAGCCGTTGGCACTTAGAAATTATTCAGACTTCCATAAACACACATCGGCCTTTTGCCGTCACTGCCCGGGATGGGCACCGTGGTAGCTAGGACAGTTCGTGTGACAGCTTCCGCTGGCACTTAGACAATTTTTAAAATGAAAATAAACAGTTCTGCACATACGTGCCGACTATATTTTGCGAAAGGGGGGTAAAGTGATGAGTACACTAAGTGGGGGGACCAAGTACATAAAGCCTACCCCTGGTACCTCAGAGAGGCCGAATTGACACATTTTGTGTCCGACCGCGGGAACCAGCCGAGGCGGACGCTTTTCGGCGCAAGAGCCGTTGGCACTTAGAAAATATTCGTTAATCTTGAACGGACCTCCAGGGGAAGAGGCCGAATTTTCACTTGTTCTGGCCGACATCGGGAACCAGCCGAGTCGGACTCTTTACGGCGGAACAGCCGTTGGCACTTAGAAAATATTCGTTAAACTTCAACTGACCTCCAGGGGAAGAGGCCGAATTTCCACTTGTTCTGGTCGACATCGGGAACCAGCCGAGTCGGACGCTTTACGGCGGAGCAGCCGTTGGCACTTAGAAAATATTCGTTAAACTTCAACTGACCTCCAGGGGAAGAGGCCGAATTTTCACTTGTTCTGGCCGACATCGGGAACCAGCCGAGTCGGACGCTTTACGGCGGAGCAGCCGTTGGCACTTAGAAAATATTCGTTAAACTTCAACTGACCTCCAGGGGAAGAGGCCGAATTTTCACTTGTTCTGGCCGACATCGGGAACCAGCCGAGTCGGACGCTTTACGGCGGAGCAGCCGTTGGCACTTAGAAAATATTCGTTAAACTTCAACTGACCTCCAGGGGAAGAGGCCGGATTTTCACTTGTTCTGGCCGACATCGGGAACCAGCCGAGTCGGACCCTTTACGGCGGAGCAGCCGTTGGCACTTAGAAAATATTCGTTAAACTTGAACGGACCTCCAGGGGAAGAGGCCGAATTTTCACTTGTTCTGGCCGACATCGGGAACCAGCCGAGTCGGACGCTTTACGGCGGAGCAGCCGTTGGCACTTAGGAAATATTCGCCAAACTTGGCCGCACTTCCAGGGGAAGAGGCCGAATTTCCACTTGTTCTGGCCGACATCGGGAACCAGCCGAGACGGACGCTTTACGGCGGAGCAGCCGTTGGCACTTAGAAAATATTCGTTAATCTTGAACGGACCTCCAGGGGAAGAGGCCGAATATTCACTTGTTCTGGCCGACATCGGGAACCAGCCGAGTCGGACGCTTTTCGGCGCAAGAGCCGTTGGCACTTAGGAAATATTCGCCGAACTCGGCCGGACTTCCAGGGGAAGAGGCCGAATTTTCACTTGTTCTGGCCGAAATCGGGAACCAGCCGAGTCGGACTCTTTACGGCGGAGCAGCCGTTGGCACTTAGGAAATATTTGCCAAAATGTTCCGGACCTCCAGGGGAAGAGGCCGAATATTCACTTGTTCTGGCCGACATCGGGAACCAGCCGAGTCGGACACTTTACGGCGGAGCAGCCGTTGGCACTTAGGAAATATTCGTTAAACTTCAACTGACCTCCAGGGGAAGAGGCCGAATTTTCACTTGTTCTGGCCGACATCGGGAACCAGCCGAGTCGGTCTCTTTACGGCGGAGCAGCCGTTGGCCCTTAGGAAATATTCGCCAAAATGTTCCGGACCTCCAGGGGAAGAGGCCGAATTTTCGCTCGTTCGGGCCGACCGGGAGAACCAGCCGGGTCGGACACGTTACGGCGCAACAGCCGTTAGCACTTAGAAAATATTTGCCAAAATGTTCCGGACCTCCAGGGGAAGAGGCCGAATATTCACTTGTTCTGGCCGACATCGGGAACCAGCCGAGTCGGACACTTTAAGGCTGAGCAGCCGTTGGCACTTAGGAAATATTCGCCTTAACTCGGCCGGACTTCCAGGGGAAGAGGCCGGATTTTCACTTGTTCTGGCCGACATCGGGAACCAGCCGAGTCGGACTCTTTACGGCGGAACAGCCGTTGGCACTTAGGAAATATTTGCCTTAACTCGGCCGGACTTCCAGGGGAAGAGGCCGGATTTTCACTTGTTCTGGCCGACATCGGGAACCAGCCGAGTCGGACTCTTTACGGCGGAACAGCCGTTGGCACTTAGGAAATATTCGCCTTAACTCGGCCGGACTTCCAGGGGAAGAGGCCGGATTTTCACTTGTTCTGGCCGACATCGGGAACCAGCCGAGTCGGACACTTTAAGGCTGAGCAGCCGTTGGCACTTAGGAAATATTTGCCAAAATGTTCCGGACCTCCAGGGGAAGAGGCCGGATTTTCACTTGTTCTGGCCGACATCGGGAACCAGCCGAGTCGGACTCTTTACGGCGGAACAGCCGTTGGCACTTAGGAAATATTCGCCGAACTCGGCCGGACTTCCAGGGGAAGAGGCCGATTTTTCACTTGTTCTGGCCGACATCGGGAACCAGCCGAGTCGGACCCTTTACGGCGGAACAGCCGTTGGCACTTAGGAAATATTTGCCTTAACTCGGCCGGACTTCCAGGGGAAGAGGCCGGATTTTCACTTGTTCTGGCCGACCGGGGGAACCGGCCGAGTCGGACACTTTACGGCGGAGCAGCCGTTGGCACTTAGGAAATATTTGCCAAAATGTTCCGGACCTCCAGGGGAAGAGGCCGAATTTTCACTTGTTCTGGCCGACCGGGTGAACCGGCCGAGGCGGACACTTTACGGCGGAGCAGCCGTTGGCACTTAGGAAATATTCGCCAAAATGTTCCGGACCTCCAGGGGAAGAGGCCGAATTTTCACTTGTTCTGGCCGACCGGGGGAACCAGCCGAGGCGGACACTTTACGGCGGAGCACCCGTTGGCACTTAGAAAATATTCGCCAAAATGTTCCGGACCTCCAGGGAAAGAGGCCGAATTTTCGCTCGTTCGGGCCGACCGGGAGAACCGGCCGAGGCGGACACTTTACGGCGGTTGAGCCGTTGGCACTTAGAAATTATTCAGACTTCCATCAAACACACATCGGCCTTTTGCCGTCACTGCCCGGGATGGGCACCGTGGTAGCTCGGACAGTTCGTGTGACAGCTTCCGCTGGCACTTAGACAATTTTTAAAATGAAAATAAACAGTTCTGCACATACGTGCCGACTATATTTTGCGAAAGGGGGGTAAAGTGATGAGTACACTAAGTGGGGGGACCAAGTACATAAAGCCTACCCCTGGTACCTCAGAGAGGCCGAATTGACACATTTTGTGTCCGACCGCGGGAACCAGCCGAGGCGGACGCTTTTCGGCGCAAGAGCCGTTGGCACTTAGAAAATATTCGTTAATCTTGAACGGACCTCCAGGGGAAGAGGCCGAATTTTCACTTGTTCTGGCCGACATCGGGAACCAGCCGAGTCGGACGCTTTACGGCGGAGCAGCCGTTGGCACTTAGGAAATATTCGTTAATCTTGAACGGACCTCCAGGGGAAGAGGCCGAATTTTCACTTGTTCTGGCCGACATCGGGAACCAGCCGAGTCGGACGCTTTACGGCGGAGCAGCCGTTGGCACTTAGAAAATATTCGTTAAACTTCAACTGACCTCCAGGGGAAGAGGCCGAATTTCCACTTGTTCTGGCCGACATCGGGAACCAGCCGAGTCGGACGCTTTACGGCGGAAGAGCCGATGGCACTTAGAAAATATTCGTTAAACTTGACAGGACCTCCAGGGGAAGAGGCCGAATTTTCGCTCGTTCAGGCCGACCGGAGGAACCGGCCGAGTCGGACACCTTACGGCGGAAGAGCCGATGGCACTTAGAAAATATTCGCCAAAATGTTCCGGACCTCCAGGGGAAGAGGCCGAATTTTCACTTGTTCAGGCCGACCGGAGGAACCGGCCGAGTCGGACACCTTACGGCGGAAGAGCCGATGGCACTTAGAAAATATTCGTTAAACTTGACAGGACCTCCAGGGGAAGAGGCCGAATTTTCGCTCGTTCAGGCCGACCGGAGGAACCGGCCGAGTCGGACACCTTACGGCGGAAGAGCCGATGGCACTTAGAAAATATTCGCCAAAATGTTCCGGACCTCCAGGGGAAGAGGCCGAATTTTCACTTGTTCAGGCCGACCGGAGGAACCAGCCGGGTCGGACACGTAACGGCGGAAGAGCCGATGGCACTTAGAAAATATTCGTTAAACTTGACAGGACCTCCAGGGGAAGAGGCCGAATTTTCGCTCGTTCGGGCCGACCGGAGGAACCGGCCGGGTCGGACACGTTACGGCGGAACAGCCGTTGGCACTTAGAAAATATTCGTCAAAGTCGTCCGGACCTCCAGGGGAAGAGGCCGAATTTTCGCTCGTTCGGGCCGACCGGAGGAACCAGCCGGGTCGGACACTTTACGGCGCAACAGCCGTTCGCACTTAGAAAATATTCGCCAAAGTCGTCCGGACCTCCAGGGGAAGAGGCCGAATTTTCGCTTGTTCAAGCCGACCGGAGGAACCAGCCGGGTCGGGAACGTTACGGCGCAACAGCCGTTGGCACTTTGAAAATATTCGCCAAAATGTTCCGGACCTCCAGGGGAAGAGGCCGAATTTTCGCTCGTTCGGGCCGACCGGAGGAACCAGCCGGGTCGGACACGTTACGGCGCAACAGCCGTTCGCACTTAGAAAATATTCGCCAAAGTCGTCCGGACCTCCAGGGGAAGAGGCCGAATTTTCGCTCGTTCGGGCCGACCGGAGGAACCAGCCGGGTCGGACACGTTACGGCGCAACAGCCGTTGGCACTTTGAAAATATTCGCCAAAATGTTCCGGACCTCCAGGGGAAGAGGCCGAATTTTCGCTCGTTCGGGCCGACCGGAGGAACCGGCCGGGTCGGACACTTTACGGCGCAACAGCCGTTCGCACTTAGAAAATATTCGCCAAAATGTTCCGGACCTCCAGGGGAAGAGGCCGAATTTTCGCTCGTTCGGGCCGACCGGAGGAACCGGCCGGGTCGGACACGTTACGGCGGAACAGCCGTTGGCACTTAGAAAATATTCGTCAAAGTCGTCCGGACCTCCAGGGGAAGAGGCCGAATTTTCGCTCGTTCGGGCCGACCGGAGGAACCAGCCGGGTCGGACACTTTACGGCGCAACAGCCGTTCGCACTTAGAAAATATTCGCCAAAATGTTCCGGACCTCCAGGGGAAGAGGCCGAATTTTCGCTCGTTCGGGCCGACCGGAGGAACCGGCCGGGTCGGACACGTTACGGCGGAACAGCCGTTGGCACTTAGAAAATATTCGTCAAAGTCGTCCGGACCTCCAGGGGAAGAGGCCGAATTTTCGCTCGTTCGGGCCGACCGGAGGAACCAGCCGGGTCGGACACGTTACGGTGCAACAGCCGTTCGCACTTAGAAAATATTCGCCAAAGTCGTCCGGACCTCCAGGGGAAGAGGCCGAATTTTCGCTCGTTCGGGACGACCGGAGGAACCAGCCGGGTCGGACACGTTACGGCGCAACAGCCGTTCGCACTTAGAAAATATTCGCCAAAGTCGTCCGGACCTCCAGGGGGAAGAGGCCGAATTTTCGCTTGTTCGGGCCGACCGGAGGAACCAGCCGGGTCGGACACGTTACGGCGCAACAGCCGTTGGCACTTTGAAAATATTCGCCAAAATGTTCCGGACCTCCAGGGGAAGAGGCCGAATTTTCGCTCGTTCGGGCCGACCGGAGGAACCAGCCGGGTCGGACACGTTACGGCGCAACAGCCGTTGGCACTTAGAAAATATTCGTTAAACTTCACAGGACCTCCAGGGGAAGAGGCCGAATTTTCGCTCGTTCGGGCCGACCGGAGGAACCAGCCGGGTCGGACACGTTACGGCGCAACAGCCGTTGGCACTTTGAAAATATTCGCCAAAGTCGTCCGGACCTCCAGGGGAAGAGGCCGAATTTTCGCTCGTTCGGGCCGACCGGAGGAACCAGCCGGGTCGGACACTTTACGGCGGAGCAGCCGTTGGCACTTTGAAAATATTCGCCAAAATGTTCCGGACCTCCAGGGGAAGAGGCCGAATTTTCGCTCGTTCGGGCCGACCGGAGGAACCGGCCGGGTCGGACACTTTACGGCGCAACAGCCGTTCGCACTTAGAAAATATTCGCCAAAATGTTCCGGACCTCCAGGGGAAGAGGCCGAATTTTCGCTCGTTCGGGCCGACCGGAGGAACCAGCCGGGTCGGACACGTTACGGCGCAACAGCCGTTCGCACTTAGAAAATATTCGCCAAAGTCGTCCGGACCTCCAGGGGAAGAGGCCGAATTTTCGCTTGTTCAAGCCGACCGGAGGAACCAGCCGGGTCGGACACGTTACGGCGCAACAGCCGTTGGCACTTTGAAAATATTCGCCAAAATGTTCCGGACCTCCAGGGGAAGAGGCCGAATTTTCGCTCGTTCGGGCCGACCGGAGGAACCAGCCGGGTCGGACACGTTACGGCGCAACAGCCGTTCGCACTTAGAAAATATTCGCCAAAGTCGTCCGGACCTCCAGGGGAAGAGGCCGAATTTTCGCTCGTTCGGGCCGACCGGAGGAACCAGCCGGGTCGGACACGTTACGGCGCAACAGCCGTTGGCACTTTGAAAATATTCGCCAAAATGTTCCGGACCTCCAGGGGAAGAGGCCGAATTTTCGCTCGTTCGGGCCGACCGGAGGAACCGGCCGGGTCGGACCTTTACGGCGCAACAGCCGTTCGCACTTAGAAAATATTCGCCAAAATGTTCCGGACCTCCAGGGGAAGAGGCCGAATTTTCGCTCGTTCGGGCCGACCGGAGGAACCGGCCGGGTCGGACACGTTACGGCGGAACAGCCGTTGGCACTTAGAAAATATTCGTCAAAGTCGTCCGGACCTCCAGGGGAAGAGGCCGAATTTTCGCTCGTTCGGGCCGACCGGAGGAACCAGCCGGGTCGGACACTTTACGGCGCAACAGCCGTTCGCACTTAGAAAATATTCGCCAAAATGTTCCGGACCTCCAGGGGAAGAGGCCGAATTTTCGCATCGTTCGGGCCGACCGGAGGAACCGGCCGGGTCGGACACGTTACGGCGGAACAGCCGTTGGCACTTAGAAAATATTCGTCAAAGTCGTCCGGACCTCCAGGGGAAGAGGCCGAATTTTCGCTCGTTCGGGCCGACCGGAGGAACCAGCCGGGTCGGACACGTTACGGTGCAACAGCCGTTCGCACTTAGAAAATATTCGCCAAAGTCGTCCGGACCTCCAGGGGAAGAGGCCGAATTTTCGCTCGTTCGGGACGACCGGAGGAACCAGCCGGGTCGGACACGTTACGGCGCAACAGCCGTTCGCACTTAGAAAATATTCGCCAAAGTCGTCCGGACCTCCAGGGGGAAGAGGCCGAATTTTCGCTTGTTCGGGCCGACCGGAGGAACCAGCCGGGTCGGACACGTTACGGCGCAACAGCCGTTGGCACTTAGGAAATATTCGCCAAAATGTTCCGGACCTCCAGGGGAAGAGGCCGAATTTTCGCTCGTTCGGGCCGACCGGAGGAACCAGCCGGGTCGGACACTTTACGGCGCAACAGCCGTTCGCACTTAGAAAATATTCGCCAAAGTCGTCCGGACCTCCAGGGGAAGAGGCCGAATTTTCGCTCGTTCGGGCCGACCGGAGGAACCAGCCGGGTCGGACACTTTACGGCGGAACAGCCGTTGGCACTTTGAAAATATTCGCCAAAATGTTCCGGACCTCCAGGGGAAGAGGCCGAATTTTCGCTCGTTCGGGCCGACCGGAGGAACCAGCCGGGTCGGACACCTTACGGCGCAACAGCCGTTGGCACTTTGAAAATATTCGTCAAAATGTTCCTGACCTCCAGGGGAAGAGGCCGAATTTTCGCTCGTTCGGGCCGACCGGAGGAACCAGCCGGGTCGGACACGTTACGGCGCAACAGCCGTTCGCACTTAGAAAATATTCGCCAAAGTCGTCCGGACCTCCAGGGGAAGAGGCCGAATTTTCGCTCGTTCGGGCCGACCGGAGGAACCAGCCGGGTCGGACACGTTACGGCGGAACAGCCGTTGGCACTTAGAAAATATTCGTTAAACTTCACAGGACCTCCAGGGGAAGAGGCCGAATTTTCGCTCGTTCGGGCCGACCGGAGGAACCAGCCGGGTCGGACACTTTACGGCGGAACAGCCGTTGGCACTTTGAAAATATTCGCCAAAATGTTCCGGACCTCCAGGGGAAGAGGCCGAATTTTCGCTCGTTCGGGCCGACATGGAGAACCAGCCGAGGCGGACACTTTACGGCGGTTGAGCCGTTGGCACTTAGAAATTATTCAGACTTCCATCAAACACACATCGGCCTTTTGCCGTCACTGCCCGGGATGGGCACCGTGGTAGCTCGGACAGTTCGTGTGACAGCTTCCGCTGGCACTTAGAAAATTTTTAAAATGAAAATAAACAGTTCTGCACATACGTGCCGACTATATTTTGCGAAAGGGGGGTAAAGTGATGAGTACACTAACTGGGGGGACCAAGTACATAAAGCCTACCCCTGGTACCTCAGAGAGGCCGAATTTTCGAATTCTGAGGCCGAGCTGGGGAACCAGACGAGGCGGACACTTTTCCGAGCGAGAGCCGATGGCACTTAGAAAATTTTCGGCTAAGTCGGCAGGACTTCCAGAGCGAGAGGCCGAATATTCGTCATCTGTGGCCGACCGGGGAACCAGCGGAGGCGGATAGGCGGTCACGGAGGTCCCGCCGGCTGGTCCGCGGGCCATTTTGGGTCCCGTAATTTAGCGGTCGCGGTCCGGAATCCACGCCGACCGGGGAACCAGCGGAGGCGGATAGGCGGTCACGGAGGTCCCGCCGGCTGGTCCGCGGGCCAATTTGGGTCCCGTAATTTAGCGGTCGCGGTCCGGAATCCACGCCGACCGGGGAACCAGCGGAGGCGGATAGGCGGTCACGGAGGTCCCGCCGGCTGGTCCGCGGGCCATTTTGGGTCCCGTAATTTAGCGGTCGCGGTCCGGAATCCACGCCGACCGGGGAACCAGCGGAGGCGGATAGGCGGTCACGGAGGTCCCGCCGGCTGGTCCGCGGGCCAATTTGGGTCCCGTAATTTAGCGGTCGCGGCCCGGAATTCGCGCCGGCCGGGGAACCAGCGCGGGCGGATAGGCGGTCACGGAGGTCCCGCCGGCTGGTCCGCGGGGGGAACTGCGCCCTCTGGCGGACACGCCATTGTAAATGAATGGGGTTTGGCACTTAGTGCATTTTTCGCCGAAGCCGACGAGCGCTCCGGGCGAGGAGGCCGGATTCTCGCCATCCGTGGCCGGCCGGGGAACCGGCCAAGGCGGATAGGCGGTCACGGGGGTCCCGCCGGCTGGTCCGCGGGCCAATTGGGGTCCCGTAAGTTAGCGGTCGCGGCCCGGAATCCGCGCCGGCCAGCAGCCACCGGGAGGCGGGTAGGCTGTCACGGAGGTCCCGCCAGCTGGTCCGCGGGCCAATTAGGGTCCCGTAAGTGAGCGGTCGCGGCCCGGAATCCACGCCGGCCAGCAGCCACCGCCAGGCGGGTAGGCTGTCACGGAGGTCCCGCCAGCTGGTCCGCGGGCCATTTAGGGTCCCGTAAGTTAGCGGTCGCGGCCCGGAATGCACGCCGGCCAGCAGCCACCGGCAGGCGGATAGGCGGTCACGGAGGTCCCGCCGGCCGGTCCGCTGGCCAATTACCTCCAGCCGAGCGGATATGAACTTTATTAGCACCTTCTACGAGATGGCGGAGCCTTATTCGACAACCAGCACCTCGGCTTAGCATTTTCCACGGCCCGCTGATCTTCCAGAAGACGTCCAGCCGGTTTCCTCCTCACATTTTAAGCCGGCCGAGGCTTCCGGCACCCCGGCTAAGCTTTCTCCACGGCCCGCTGAGCTTCCGAGGGACCTCCAGCCGGTTCTCCCGGTGCCTCGCGCCTCGCTTTGTGAGCCGGCCGAGGCTTCCAGCACCCCGGCTAAGCTTTCTCCACGGCCCGCTGAGCTTCCAGGGGACCTGCAGCCGGTTCTCCCGGTGCCTCGCGCCTCGCTTTGTGAGCCGGCCGAGGCTTCCAGCACCCCGGCTAAGCTTTCTCCACGGCCCGCTGAGCTTCCGAGGGACCTCCAGCCGGTTCTCCCGGTGCCTCCCGCCTCGCTTTGTGAGCCGGCCGAGGCTTCCAGCACCTCGGCCGAGCGTTTCCCACGGCCCGCTGAGCTTCCAGGGGACCTCCAGCCGGTTCTCCCGGTGCCTCGCGCCTCGCTTTGCGAGCCGGCCGAGGCTTCCAGCACCTCGGCTGAGCGTTTTCGGCGGCCCGTTGCTCTCCCGGAGGTCGCAACGGGGAGTTACCTCCCTCTCGCGGACACGGCGAGTAAATACACCGCCTCTCGCACTTGGCGCACACTCACTCGCATTGCTACGCCTCCCGTGGCACTTTAAGCGGCCGAACGGCGGGAGTAACTGCGACTCTCCTAAGGTAGGCTCACTTGACTATTTATTTATGTATTTATTTATTTTTGACGGTTCGCGGAGGCGATGACGCTCCGCGCGGGTAAACGGCGGGAGTAACTGTGACTCTCTTAAGGTAGGCTCACTTGACATTTATTTATTCATGTATTTATTTATTTTTGACGGTTCGCGGAGGCGATGACGCTCCGCGCGGGTAAACGGCGGGAGTAACTGTGACTCTCTTAAGGTAGGCTCACTTGACATTTATTTTGGCGGTTCGCGGAGGCGACCGGCACCGCCGGGAGGCCGTGCGCGCGCGCGCAGAGCGGCCGAATAACGCTCCGCCGGCCCCGGGTGATTACCGAGAGGCTCCCCGGCCTCGCGGAGCTCCGACGCTCCTCCGCGGGACCTCCGGCGGCCGGCGCGCTCGCGCACCACCCCCCGGCACCGCCGGGAGGCCGTGCGCGCGCGCGCAGAGCGGCCGAATAACGCTCCGCCGGCCCCGGGTGATTACCGAGAGGCTCCCCGGCCTCGCGGAGCTCCGACGCTCCTCCGCGGGACCTCCGGCGGCCGGCGCGCTCGCGCACCACCCCCCGGCACCGCCGGGAGGCCGTGCGCGCGCGCGCAGAGCGGCCGAATAACGCTCCGCCGGCCCCGGGTGATTACCGAGAGGCTCCCCGGCCTCGCGGAGCTCCGACGCTCCTCCGCGGGACCTCCGGCGGCCGGCGCGCTCGCGCACCACCCCCCGGCACCGCCGGGAGGCCGTGCGCGCGCGCGCAGAGCGGCCGAATAACGCTCCGCCGGCCCCGGGTGATTACCGAGAGGCTCCCCGGCCTCGCGGAGCTCCGACGCTCCTCCGCGGGACCTCCGGCGGCCGGCGCGCTCGCGCACCACCCCCCGGCACCGCCGGGAGGCCGTGCGCGCGCGCGCAGAGCGGCCGAATAACGCTCCGCCGGCCCCGGGTGATTACCGAGAGGCTCCCCGGCCTCGCGGAGCTCCGACGCTCCTCCGCGGGACCTCCGGCGGCCGAAAATAGCTCCAAGCCCAGCGGATCGGCTGCTTGGAAGCACCGCGCCGTCCGGCTCCACCTGGTACCTCGCACGGCTCTCATCTCCCCCCCGCACGGACTTCCGAGCGCTCGGGGAGACGCTCGGAAGCTGCCCGTGCCGTCGCGGCGGGGAATTGCCTCCCTCTGGCGGACGCGGCGAGTAAAAACACCACCTCTCGCACTTTGCGCACACTTACTTGCGTGGGTCCGCTTCCGATGACACTTTGAGCGGCCGAACGGCGGGAGTAACTACGACTCTCTTAAGGTAGGCTCACTTGACATTTATTCATGTATTTATTTATTTTTGACGGTTCGCGGAGGCGATGACGCTCCGCGCGGGTAAACGGCGGGAGTAGCTGTGACTCTCTTAAGGTAGCCTGACTCGACGTCTTTTTCAACGGTGGCTGGAGGACCCAGGCGGTTCTCGGGGGTGCGTCGCTCCTCACTTTTGACGCCCGAGGAGGCTCCCGGCACCTCGGCTACGCGTTTTCGGCGGCCCGCTGAGCTTCCAGAAGACCTCCAGCCGGTTCTCCCGGTGCTTTCCTCCTCACGTTTTAAGCCGGCCGAGGCTTCCGGCACCCCGGCTGAGCTTTTTTCCCACGGCCCGCTGAGCTTCCAGGGGACCTCCGGCCGGTTCTCCGCGCGCTTTCCTCCTCACTTTTAAGCCGGCCGAGGCTTCCGGCACCCCGG
>NW_026061289.1:0-17500 GCF_024217435.2 Syngnathus scovelli
TAACTGCAGCAACTTTAAGATACGCTATTGGAGCTGGAATTACCGCGGCTGCTGGCACCAGACTTGCCCTCCAATGGGTTCTCGCCCAAGGGTTTGGACTGTGCTCATTCCAATTACAGGGCCTCGAAAGAGTCCTGTATTGTTATTTTTCGTCACTACCTCCCCGTGTCGGGAGTGGGTAATTTGCGCGCCTGCTGCCTTCCTTGGATGTGGTAGCCGTTTCTCAGGCTCCCTCTCCGGAATCGAACCCTGATTCCCCGTTACCCGTTGTCACCATGGTAGGCGCAGAAAGTACCATCGAAAGTTGATAGGGCAGACATTCGAATGAGACGTCGCCGCCGCGGAGGGCCGGCGATCGGCTGGAAGTTATCTAGGGTCACCAAGGGAGGCCGGGCCGGACGCGCGGAGGGCCGCGGCGCAGGCGCCGCGACCCCTTGGCCCGCGCGCCCGGGCACCGCGTGGGTTTTGGGTCTGATAAATGCGCGCGTCCCCGGAGGTCGGCGCTCGTTTGCATGTATTAGCTCTAGAATTGCCACAGTTATCCAAGTAACAGTGGAGCGATCAAAGGAACCATAACTGATTTAATGAGCCATTCGCAGTTTCGCTGTACGGGCCGTGTGCACTTAGACTTGCATGGCTTAATCTTTGAGACAAGCATATGCTACTGGCAGGATCAACCAGGTAGGGGTGGGTCGCTCGCGCGTGGGGTCGCGCGGGACGCCCGCTCGGGCCGAGCTGGGGGCCCTGTCACGTTTTCCGGGGGCCGACCGCGGCAGCGGGGAGGCCGGGCGGGGACGAGTCTTCGCGGACCTTATCGGGTGGGAAGCCCTCCGGCCGGCGCGGGTCCAAACGGCCTCTGCCTGAACCTTCGCCGTAACGAGAGGTGCCGGGCCGCGCTCCGTAAGCGTCTCCGCGGGGAGCCGGTCCGGTCCCGACGCTGCCTCCGAGCGCCGACCGCGCCCGCGCGACGCCGCTGTGCCTGCCCGGAGCTCGGACTGCGGCCAGATCAGACCCGTAGGACGCTGACTCGCCGGCTGCTGGGGCAGAGCGGATCGCCGCGGGGCGGGACGGTCACGGACGGAATTGTCGGGGGGACGCGGCTCGGGAAGAGCGAACTCGGCAACGGGGGGGTTGGCACGTCGGTTGGGCTAAGGCAGGCGGCTTAGGATAAACCGCGAGGGAACGGCGGGGTCCGGGGATGGGCGCCGTCGGCCCGGCGACTAGCGGTGACCCAGGCGGGAAGCTGCGCTCCGTCCGAGTCAGACTCGGTCGTCGCGGCCCGGCTGAGGCTCGCTCTTGTCGAGGGGCGCGGCGCTGCGCCGGCGACTTTGCCCGCGCGAGGCACGCTTTGCGATGGCCCGAGGCGGGAAGCTGCGCCCCGTCCGAGTCAGACTCGGTCGTTGCGGCCCGCCCGGTCACGCGATGCGGCCAGGATGCGGAGTTTTGCCGGCGCTGGGGGGATCCGGAAGGACGAAGGGGCGACGGTGGCGGTCACAGCTCGTCGCCTCCGTGACCCAGACGGGACTGTGCGCACCCCGAGTCAGACTCGGTTCGGCGCGGCCCGCTGCGGCCGGCTGGCGAGGTGAGATGTGGGCCATTGCCGCGCTCCCGACGAACCGTTCCGGGGGGCTGGTGACGTCGCGCGTTCGGCGCTGATGCTGCGACCGGGAGGGAAGCTGCGCCCCGTCCGAGTCAGACTCGGTCGTTGCGGCCCCCCCGAGCCCGCACGCCTCACGCGGAGGGGTCATACGCCCCGGCGGCCACGATAGACGCCTCCCGCTTCGCGGTGGTCGGGAAGGCGTGTGCGGATATGTGCGGAGGTTGGGACTCGGGCTTGGTCTTTGAGAAATCGGTTTCGCGGTCGACCGGCGCGGCCGGCGGACGCCCACGTGGCGTGCCGCAAGTCGGATCGCGCGCTCGGCCTCCGTGGATGGCCTCTGGGTGAGGTTGAGCCGGGGCGTCTCGGTTTCGCTGCCGTACGGTTCGCGCTAGGCCTGCGCGGGCGGCGCGGGGCGCGCGCTCGCGCGGCGGCCGTAGCGCTGGAGTGCGACCCGCAAGTGGGGAGGAACCGTCCACCCAACGCCGGCGGTAGCCGGGGCCGGTGGGGGCCCTACCAAGGCGGGTCATGGGCGCATGTCGGTCAGGTTATAAGAGTGTTGTTTTTTCGCTCCGGGCTAGAGCCGGGTGAGGTCGTCTCGAACCACGTGCCTGAAGGCCGCCTCGCGCCGGATTCGGCCCCGCTCATTCGTCGGAGTGACCGCCCGACGCGGGCATCGCTAGATTAGCCGTGGCCCCGATCCTTCCCCATCGACAGCCTTTCGCCCCCTGTGCTCCGGCCTGTTAATAGAGGCGGCCGGTACCCCTTCCTTGGATGAGAGAGAATCCTTAACGGACCATTCGCAGATTTTCGCCCGGCCTCTGTTTACCGAGGCGGCCGGTACCTCCGTCTGCCTTGGATGGACCGCATCCGCAGATTTTCGTCCGGCCTTAGCTTAAGGAGACGGCCGTTGCCTCCACACCTTGGAGATGATATTCGCTCCGGGCTAGAGCCGGGTGAGGTCGTCTCGAACCACGTGCCTGAAGGCCGCCTCGCGCCGGATTCGGCCCCGCTCATTCGTCGGAGTGACCGCCCGACGCGGGCATCGCTAGATTAGCCGTGGCCCCGATCCTTCCCCATCGACAGCCTTTCGCCCCCTGTACTCCGGCCTGTTAATAGAGGCGGCCGGTACCCCCACCTTGGATGAGCCAGAATCCTTGACGGACCATTCGCAGATTTTTGCCCGGGCTTTGTTTACCGAGGCGGCCGGTACCTCCGTCTGCCTTGGATGGACCGCATCCGCAGATTTTCGTCCGGCCTTAGCTTAAGGAGACGGCCGTTGCCTCCGATCCTCCGGGCTAGAGCCGGGTGAGGTCGTCTCGAACCACGTGCCTGAAGGCCGCCTACGCCGGATTCGGCCCCGCTCATTCGTCGGAGTGACCGCCCGACGCGGGCATCGCTAGATTAGCCGTGGCCCCGATCCTTCCCCATCGACAGCCTTTCGCCCCCTTCGCTCCGGCCTCTGAGGCGGCCGGTACCCCTTTCTTGGATGAGACAGAACCCTTGACGGGCCGTTCGCAGATTTTTGCCCGGGCTTTATTTACCGAGGCGGCCGGTACCTCCGTCTGCCTTGGATGGACCGCATCCGCAGATTTTCGTCCGGCCTTAGCTTAAGGAGACGGCCGTTGCCTCCGATCCTCCGGGCTAGAGCCGGGTGAGGTCGTCTCGAACCACGTGCCTGAAGGCCGCCTACGCCGGATTCGGCCCCGCTCATTCGTCGGAGTGACCGCCCGACGCGGGCATCGCTAGATTAGCCGTGGCCCCGATCCTTCCCCATCGACAGCCTTTCGCCCCCTTCGCTCCGGCCTCTGAGGCGGCCGGTACCCCTTTCTTGGATGAGAGAGAACCCTTGACGGGCCGTTCGCAGATTTTTGCCCGGGCTTTATTTACCGAGGCGGCCGGTACCTCCGTCTGCCTTGGATGGACCGCATCCGCAGATTTTCGTCCGGCCTTAGCTTAAGGAGACGGCCGTTGCCTCCGATCCTCCGGGCTAGAGCCGGGTGAGGTCGTCTCGAACCACGTGCCTGAAGGCCGCCTACGCCGGATTCGGCCCCGCTCATTCGTCGGAGTGACCGCCCGACGCGGGCATCGCTAGATTAGCCGTGGCCCCGATCCTTCCCCATCGACAGCCTTTCGCCCCCTTCGCTCCGGCCTCTGAGGCGGCCGGTACCCCTTTCTTGGATGAGACAGAACCCTTGACGGGCCGTTCGCAGATTTTTGCCCGGGCTTTATTTACCGAGGCGGCCGGTACCTCCGTCTGCCTTGGATGGACCGCATCCGCAGATTTTCGTCCGGCCTTAGCTTAAGGAGACGGCCGTTGCCTCCGATCCTCCGGGCTAGAGCCGGGTGAGGTCGTCTCGAACCACGTGCCTGAAGGCCGCCTCGCGCCGGATTCGGCCCCGCTCATTCGTCGGAGTGACCGCCCGACGCGGGCATCGCTAGATTAGCCGTGGCCCCGATCCTTCCCCATCGACAGCCTTTCGCCCCCTTCGCTCCGGCCTCTGAGGCGGCCGGTACCCCTTTCTTGGATGAGACAGAACCCTTGACGGGCCGTTCGCAGATTTTTGCCCGGCCTGTGTTTAAGGAGGCGGCCGGTACCTCCCTCCTTGGATGACCAACAACCCTTGACGGGCCATTCGCAGATTTTTGCCCGGCCTGTGTTTAAGGAGGCGGCCGGTACCTCCCTCCTTGGATGACCAACAACCCTTGACGGGCCATTCGCAGATTTTTGCCCGGCCTGTGTTTAAGGAGGCGGCCGGTACCTCCCTCCTTGGATGACCAACAACCCTTGACGGGCCATTCGCAGATTTTTGCCCGGCCTGTGTTTAAGGAGGCGGCCGGTACCTCCCACCTTGGATGACCCACTACCCTTGACGGGCCCATTCGCAGATTTTTGCCCGGCCTGTGTTTAGGGAGGCGACCGGTCCTCCGTAGCTTGATCGGATTTCCCTTCCGGCCTGTGTTTAAGGAGGCGGCCGGTCCTCCGTAGCTTGACCGGATTTCCCTTCCAGCCTGTGTTTAAGGAGGCGGCTGGTCCTCCCCGGTCGGTTGCCAAGCGACCGGGACCCGCAAGTGGGCAGGAACCGTCCACCCAACGCCGGCGAGCCGGGGCCGGTGGGGGCCCTACCAAGGCGGGTCTAACTTCAGGCGGTGCAAACGGGGGAGGGGGGTAAGGACGGCTGCCGGGAGCAGACAGCCGTCCCCGGGAGGGGGTAGTAGCTTCGCGGCGGCCGCCGGGAGCAGACGGCCGTCCGCGCATTCTGCCAATGCCTGTAGGACTTTGAATATTTCACAGCCGTGCTGTGGCACTTAGAAAATTTTTCAGAGACGTGGCACTTAGAAAGTTTTTCAGAGATGTGGCACTTTGAAAGTTTTTGAGAGATGTGGCACTTTGAAAGTTTTTGAGAGATGTGGCACTTAGAAATTTTTTGAGAGATGTGGCACTTAGAAATTTTTTGAGAGATGTGGCACTTTGAAAATTTTTGAGAAATGTGGCACTTAGAAAATTTTCTCTCTCTCTCTGGAAGTGCCGTGCCTTCTTCAGTTCTGCTATCCGAGCAGGGGACGCTTGCTGGCGGCCGTTACCAGCGCTCGGACCAGGCCCAATTGATTTGCATGGAAAACAATTGCGTCCCCCATGCTCGTTCTGACTATATTTTGCGAAAGGGGGGTAAAGTGATGAGTACACTAAGTGGGGGGACCAACCCATGTACTCTAGAAAAAGTACATGGGTTGACAAAAGACCAGTTGGTAATGCACCCCTGGTACCCAAACCCCTGGTACCTTTAGGCACTTAGAAAAAATTTCGCCCAAATTTGGAGGTCGCTCCAGGGGAAGAGGCCGAATTTTCGCCTATTACGGCCGACCGCGGGAACCAGCCGAGGCGGACGCTTTTCGGCGCAAGAGCCGTTGGCACTTAGAAAATATTCGCTAAACTTCAAAGGACCTCCAGGGGAAGAGGCCGAATTGTCACTTTTTCTGGCCGACATCGGGAACCAGCCGAGTCGGACTCTTTACGGCGGAGCAGCCGTTGGCACTTAGAAAATATTCGCCAAACTCGGCCGGACTTCCAGGGGAAGAGGCCGAATTGTCACTTGTTCTGCCCGACATCGGGAACCAGCCGAGTCGGACACTTTAAGGCGGAGCAGCCGTTGGCACTTAGAAAATATTCGCCAAACTTGAACGGACCTCCAGGGGAAGAGGCCGAATTTTCACCTGTTCTGGCCGACATCGGGAACCAGCCGAGTCGGACGCTTTAAGGCGGAGCAGCCGTTGGCACTTAGAAAATATTCCCCAAACTTGAACGGACCTCCAGGGGAAGAGGCCGAATTTTCACTTGTTCTGGCCGACATCGGGAACCAGCCGAGTCGGACGCTTTAAGGCGGAGCAGCCGTTGGCACTTAGAAAATATTCGTTAAACTTCAACTGACCTCCAGGGGAAGAGGCCGAATTTCCACTTATTCTGGCCGACATCGGGAACCAGCCGAGTCGGACGCTTTACGGCGGAGCAGCCGTTGGCACTTAGGAAATATTCGCCTTAACTCGGCCGGACTTCCAGGGGAAGAGGCCGGATTTTCACTTGTTCTGGCCGACATCGGGAACCAGCCGAGTCGGACTCTTTACGGCGGAACAGCCGTTGGCACTTAGGAAATATTCGCCGAACTCGGCCGGACTTCCAGGGGAAGAGGCCGATTTTTCACTTGTTCTGGCCGACATCGGGAACCAGCCGAGTCGGACCCTTTACGGCGGAACAGCCGTTGGCACTTAGGAAATATTTGCCTTAACTCGGCCGGACTTCCAGGGGAAGAGGCCGGATTTTCACTTGTTCTGGCCGACATCGGGAACCGGCCGAGTCGGACACTTTAAGGCTGAGCAGCCGTTGGCACTTAGGAAATATTCGCCTTAACTCGGCCGGACTTCCAGGGGAAGAGGCCGGATTTTCACTTGTTCTGGCCGACATCGGGAACCAGCCGAGTCGGACACTTTAAGGCTGAGCAGCCGTTGGCACTTAGGAAATATTCGCCTTAACTCGGCCGGACTTCCAGGGGAAGAGGCCGGATTTTCACTTGTTCTGGCCGACATCGGGAACCAGCCGAGTCGGACTCTTTACGGCGGAACAGCCGTTGGCACTTAGGAAATATTTGCCTTAACTCGGCCGGACTTCCAGGGGAAGAGGCCGAATTTTCACTTGTTCTGGCCGACATCGGGAACCAGCCGAGTCGGACTCTTTACGGCGGAACAGCCGTTGGCACTTAGGAAATATTCGCCGAACTTGGCCGGACTTCCAGGGGAAGAGGCCGATTTTTCACTTGTTCTGGCCGACATCGGGAACCAGCCGAGTCGGACTCTTTACGGCGGAACAGCCGTTGGCACTTAGGAAATATTTGCCTTAACTCGGCCGGACTTCCAGGGGAAGAGGCCGAATTTTCACTTGTTCTGGCCGACATCGGGAACCAGCCGAGTCGGACTCTTTACGGCGGAACAGCCGTTGGCACTTAGGAAATATTCGCCGAACTTGGCCGGACTTCCAGGGGAAGAGGCCGATTTTTCACTTGTTCTGGCCGACATCGGGAACCAGCCGAGTCGGACCCTTTACGGCGGAACAGCCGTTGGCACTTGGGAAATATTTGCCTTAACTCGGCCGGACTTCCAGGGGAAGAGGCCGATTTTTCACTTGTTCTGGCCGACATCGGGAACCAGCCGAGTCGGACTCTTTACGGCGGAACAGCCGTTGGCACTTAGGAAATATTTGCCTTAACTCGGCCGGACTTCCAGGGGAAGAGGCCGAATTTTCACTTGTTCTGGCCGACATCGGGAACCAGCCGAGTCGGACTCTTTACGGCGGAACAGCCGTTGGCACTTAGAAAATATTCGTTAAACTTCAACTGACCTCCAGGGGAAGAGGCCGAATTTTCACTTGTTCTGGCCGACATCGGGAACCAGCCGAGTCGGACTCTTTACGGCGGAACAGCCGTTGGCACTTAGAAAATATTCGTTAAACTTCAACTGACCTCCAGGGGAAGAGGCCGAATTTTCACTTGTTCTGGCCGACATCGGGAACCAGCCGAGTCGGACGCTTTTCGGCGGAGCAGCCGTTGGCACTTAGAAAATATTCGTTAATCTTGAACGGACCTCCAGGGGAAGAGGCCGAATTTCCACTTATTCTGGCCGACATCGGGAACCAGCCGAGTCGGACGCTTTACGGCGGAGCAGCCGTTGGCACTTAGGAAATATTTGCCTTAACTCGGCCGGACTTCCAGGGGAAGAGGCCGATTTTTCACTTGTTCTGGCCGACATCGGGAACCAGCCGAGTCGGACCCTTTACGGCGGAACAGCCGTTGGCACTTAGGAAATATTTGCCTTAACTCGGCCGGACTTCCAGGGGAAGAGGCCGATTTTTCACTTGTTCTGGCCGACATCGGGAACCAGCCGAGTCGGACTCTTTACGGCGGAACAGCCGTTGGCACTTAGGAAATATTCGCCAAAATGTTCCGGACCTCCAGGGGAAGAGGCCGAATATTCACTCGTTCTGGCCGACATCGGGAACCAGCCGAGTCGGACACTTTACGGCGGAGCAGCCGTTGGCACTTAGGAAATATTCGTTAAACTTCAACTGACCTCCAGGGGAAGAGGCCGAATTTTCACTTGTTCTGGCCGACATCGGGAACCAGCCGAGTCGGTCTCTTTACGGCGGAGCAGCCGTTAGCACTTAGGAAATATTCGCCGAACTTGGCCGGACTTCCAGGGGAAGAGGCCGGATTTTCACTTGTTCTGGCCGACATCGGGAACCAGCCGAGTCGGACACTTTACGGCGGAGCAGCCGTTGGCACTTAGGAAATATTTGCCTTAACTCGGCCGGACTTCCAGGGGAAGAGGCCGGATTTTCACTTGTTCTGGCCGACATCGGGAACCAGCCGAGTCGGACACTTTAAGGCTGAGCAGCCGTTGGCACTTAGGAAATATTTACCTTAACTCGGCCGGACTTCCAGGGGAAGAGGCCGATTTTTCACTTGTTCTGGCCGACCGGGTGAACCGGCCGAGGCGGACACTTTACGGCGGAGCAGCCGTTGGCACTTAGGAAATATTCGCCAAAATGTTCCGGACCTCCAGGGGAAGAGGCCGAATTTTCACTTGTTCTGGCCGACCGGGGGAACCGGCCGAGGCGGACACTTTACGGCGGAGCACCCGTTGGCACTTAGAAAATATTCGCCAAAATGTTCCGGACCTCCAGGGAAAGAGGCCGAATTTTCGCTCGTTCGGGCCGACCGGGAGAACCGGCCGAGGCGGACACTTTACGGCGGTTGAGCCGTTGGCACTTAGGAAATATTCGCCAAAATGTTCCGGACCTCCAGGGGAAGAGGCCGAATTTTCACTTGTTCTGGCCGACCGGGGGAACCAGCCGAGGCGGACACTTTACGGCGGAGCACCCGTTGGCACTTAGAAAATATTCGCCAAAATGTTCCGGACCTCCAGGGAAAGAGGCCGAATTTTCGCTCGTTCGGGCCGACCGGGAGAACCGGCCGAGGCGGACACTTTACGGCGGTTGAGCCGTTGGCACTTAGAAATTATTCAGACTTCCATCAAACACACATCGGCCTTTTGCCGTCACTGCCCGGGATGGGCACCGTGGTAGCTCGGACAGTTCGTGTGACAGCTTCCGCTGGCACTTAGACAATTTTTAAAATGAAAATAAACAGTTCTGCACATACGTGCCGACTATATTTTGCGAAAGGGGGGTAAAGTGATGAGTACACTAACTGGGGGGACCAAGTACATAAAGCCTACCCCTGGTACCTCAGAGAGGCCGAATTGACACATTTTGTGTCCGACCGCGGGAACCAGCCGAGGCGGACGCTTTTCGGCGCAAGAGCCGTTGGCACTTAGAAAATATTCGTTAATCTTGAACGGACCTCCAGGGGAAGAGGCCGAATTTTCACTTGTTCTGGCCGACATCGGGAACCAGCCGAGTCGGACGCTTTACGGCGGAGCAGCCGTTGGCACTTAGGAAATATTCGTTAATCTTGAACGGACCTCCAGGGGAAGAGGCCGAATTTTCACTTGTTCTGGCCGACATCGGGAACCAGCCGAGTCGGACGCTTTACGGCGGAGCAGCCGTTGGCACTTAGAAAATATTCGTTAAACTTCAACTGACCTCCAGGGGAAGAGGCCGAATTTCCACTTGTTCTGGCCGACATCGGGAACCAGCCGAGTCGGACGCTTTACGGCGGAAGAGCCGATGGCACTTAGAAAATATTCGTTAAACTTGACAGGACCTCCAGGGGAAGAGGCCGAATTTTCGCTCGTTCAGGCCGACCGGAGGAACCGGCCGAGTCGGACACCTTACGGCGGAAGAGCCGATGGCACTTAGAAAATATTCGCCAAAATGTTCCGGACCTCCAGGGGAAGAGGCCGAATTTTCACTTGTTCAGGCCGACCGGAGGAACCGGCCGAGTCGGACACCTTACGGCGGAAGAGCCGATGGCACTTAGAAAATATTCGTTAAACTTGACAGGACCTCCAGGGGAAGAGGCCGAATTTTCGCTCGTTCAGGCCGACCGGAGGAACCGGCCGAGTCGGACACCTTACGGCGGAAGAGCCGATGGCACTTAGAAAATATTCGTTAAACTTGACAGGACCTCCAGGGGAAGAGGCCGAATTTTCGCTCGTTCAGGCCGACCGGAGGAACCGGCCGAGTCGGACACCTTACGGCGGAAGAGCCGATGGCACTTAGAAAATATTCGTTAAACTTGACAGGACCTCCAGGGGAAGAGGCCGAATTTTCGCTCGTTCAGGCCGACCGGAGGAACCGGCCGAGTCGGACACATTACGGCGGAAGAGCCGATGGCACTTAGAAAATATTCGTTAAACTTGACAGGACCTCCAGGGGAAGAGGCCGAATTTTCGCTCGTTCAGGCCGACCGGAGGAACCGGCCGGGTCGGACACCTTACGGCGGAAGAGCCGATGGCACTTAGAAAATATTCGCCAAAATGTTCCGGACCTCCAGGGGAAGAGGCCGAATTTTCACTTGTTCAGGCCGACCGGAGGAACCGGCCGGGTCGGACACGTTACGGCGGAACAGCCGTTGGCACTTAGAAAATATTCGTCAAAGTCGTCCGGACCTCCAGGGGAAGAGGCCGAATTTTCGCTCGTTCGGGCCGACCGGAGGAACCGGCCGGGTCGGACACGTTACGGCGCAACAGCCGTTCGCACTTAGAAAATATTCGTTAAACTTCACAGGACCTCCAGGGGAAGAGGCCGAATTTTCGCTCGTTCGGGCCGACCGGAGGAACCGGCCGGGTCGGACACGTTACGGCGCAACAGCCGTTCGCACTTAGAAAATATTCGCCAAAGTCGTCCGGACCTCCAGGGGAAGAGGCCGAATTTTCGCTCGTTCGGGCCGACCGGAGGAACCAGCCGGGTCGGACACGTTACGGCGCAACAGCCGTTGGCACTTTGAAAATATTCGCCAAAATGTTCCGGACCTCCAGGGGAAGAGGCCGAATTTTCGCTCGTTCGGGCCGACCGGAGGAACCGGCCGGGTCGGACACGTTACGGCGCAACAGCCGTTGGCACTTTGAAAATATTCGCCAAAATGTTCCGGACCTCCAGGGGAAGAGGCCGAATTTTCGCTCGTTCAAGCCGACCGGAGGAACCAGCCGGGTCGGACACGTTACGGCGCAACAGCCGTTGGCACTTTGAAAATATTCGCCAAAATGTTCCGGACCTCCAGGGGAAGAGGCCGAATTTTCGCTCGTTCAAGCCGACCGGAGGAACCAGCCGGGTCGGACACGTTACGGCGCAACAGCCGTTGGCACTTTGAAAATATTCGCCAAAATGTTCCGGACCTCCAGGGGAAGAGGCCGAATTTTCGCTCGTTCGGGCCGACCGGAGGAACCGGCCGGGTCGGACACGTTACGGCGCAACAGCCGTTGGCACTTTGAAAATATTCGCCAAAATGTTCCGGACCTCCAGGGGAAGAGGCCGAATTTTCGCTCGTTCAAGCCGACCGGAGGAACCAGCCGGGTCGGACACGTTACGGCGCAACAGCCGTTGGCACTTTGAAAATATTCGCCAAAATGTTCCGGACCTCCAGGGGAAGAGGCCGAATTTTCGCTCGTTCAAGCCGACCGGAGGAACCAGCCGGGTCGGACACGTTACGGCGCAACAGCCGTTGGCACTTTGAAAATATTCGCCAAAATGTTCCGGACCTCCAGGGGAAGAGGCCGAATTTTCGCTCGTTCGGGCCGACCGGAGGAACCGGCCGGGTCGGACACGTTACGGCGCAACAGCCGTTGGCACTTTGAAAATATTCGCCAAAATGTTCCGGACCTCCAGGGGAAGAGGCCGAATTTTCGCTCGTTCGGGCCGACCGGAGGAACCGGCCGGGTCGGACACTTTACGGCGCAACAGCCGTTGGCACTTTGAAAATATTCGCCAAAATGTTCCGGACCTCCAGGGGAAGAGGCCGAATTTTCGCTCGTTCGGGCCGACCGGAGGAACCGGCCGGGTCGGACACTTTACGGCGCAACAGCCGTTGGCACTTTGAAAATATTCGCCAAAATGTTCCGGACCTCCAGGGGAAGAGGCCGAATTTTCGCTCGTTCGGGCCGACCGGGAGAACCAGCCGAGGCGGACACTTTACGGCGCAACAGCCGTTGGCACTTTGAAAATATTCGCCAAAATGTTCCGGACCTCCAGGGGAAGAGGCCGAATTTTCGCTCGTTCGGGCCGACCGGGAGAACCAGCCGAGGCGGACACTTTACGGCGGTTGAGCCGTTGGCACTTAGAAATTATTCAGACTTCCATCAAACACACATCGGCCTTTTGCCGTCACTGCCCGGGATGGGCACCGTGGTAGCTCGGACAGTTCGTGTGACAGCTTCCGCTGGCACTTAGAAAATTTTTAAAATGAAAATAAACAGTTCTGCACATACGTGCCGACTATATTTTGCGAAAGGGGGGTAAAGTGATGAGTACACTAACTGGGGGGACCAAGTACATAAAGCCCACCCCTGGTACCTCAGAGAGGCCGAATTTTCGAATTCTGAGGCCGAGCTGGGGAACCAGACGAGGCGGACACTTTTCCGAGCGAGAGCCGATGGCACTTAGAAAATTTTCGGCTAAGTCGGCAGGACTTCCAGAGCGAGAGGCCGAATATTCGTCATCTGTGGCCGACCGGGGAACCAGCGAAGGCGGATAGGCGGTCACGGATGTCCCGCCGGCTGGTCCGCGGGCCAATTTGGGTCCCGTAATTTAGCGGTCGCGGTCCGGAATCCACGCCGGCCGGGGAACCAGCGCAGGCGGATAGGCGGTCACGGAGGTCCCGCCGGCTGGTCCGCGGGCCAATTTTGGTCCCGTAAGTGAGCGGCCGCGGCCCGGAATACACGCCGACCGGGGAACCAGCGAAGGCGGATAGGCGGTCACGGAGGTCCCGCCGGCTGGTCCGCGGGCCAATTGGGGTCCCGTAAATTAGCGGTCGCGGCCCGGAATTCGCGCCGGCCGGGGAACCAGCGCAGGCGGATAGGCGGTCACGGAGGTCCCGCCGGCTGGTCCGCGGGCCAATCGGGGTCCCGTAAGTTAGCGGTCGCGGCCCGGAATTCGCGCCGGCCGGGGAACCAGCGCAGGCGGATAGGCGGTCACGGAGGTCCCGCCGGCTGGTCCGCGGGCCAATCGGGGTCCCGTAAGTTAGCGGTCGCGGCCCGGAATTCGCGCCGGCCGGGGAACCAGCGCAGGCGGATAGGCGGTCACGGAGGTCCCGCCGGCTGGTCCGCGGGCCAATCGGGGTCCCGTAAGTTAGCGGTCGCGGCCCGGAATTCGCGCCGGCCGGGGAACCAGCGCAGGCGGATAGGCGGTCACGGAGGTCCCGCCGGCTGGTCCGCGGGCCAATCGGGGTCCCGTAAGTTAGCGGTCGCGGCCCGGAATTCGCGCCGGCCGGGGAACCAGCGCAGGCGGATAGGCGGTCACGGAGGTCCCGCCGGCTGGTCCGCGGGCCAATCGGGGTCCCGTAAGTTAGCGGTCGCGGCCCGGAATTCGCGCCGGCCCGCAGCCACCGCCAGGCGGATAGGCGGTCACGGAGGTCCCGCCGGCCGGTCCGCGGGGGGAACTGCGCCCTCTGGCGGACACGCTATTGTAAATGAATGGGGTTTGGCACTTAGTGCATTTTTCGCCGAAGCCGACGAGCGCTCCGGGCGAGGAGGCCGGATTCTCGCCATCCGTGGCCGGCCGGGGAACCGGCCAAGGCGGATAGGCGGTCACGGGGGTCCCGCCGGCTGGTCCGCGGGCCAATTGGGGTCCCGTAAGTTAGCGGTCGCGGCCCGGAATCCGCGCCGGCCAGCAGCCACCGGGAGGCGGATAGGCTGTCACGGAGGTCCCGCCGGCTGGTCCGCGGGCCATTTAGGGTCCCGTAGGTGAGCGGTCGCGGCCCGGAATCCAGGCCGGCCAGGAGGCACCGCCAGGCGGATAGGCGGTCACGGAGGTCCCGCCAGCTGGTCCGCGGGCCATTTATGGTCCCGTAAGTTAGCGGTCGCGGCCCGGAATCCACGCCGGCCAGGAGGCACCGGCAGGCGGATGGGCGGTCACGGAGGTCCCGCCAGCTGGTCCGCGGGCCGTTTAGGGTCCCGTAAGTTAGCGGTCGCGGCCCGGAATCCACGCCGGCCAGGAGGCACCGCCAGGCGGGTAGGCTGTCACGGAGGTCCCGCCAGCTGGTCCGCGGGCCAATTAGGGTCCCGTAAGTTAGCGGTCGCGGCCCGGAATCCGCGCCGGCCAGCAGCCACCGCCAGGCGGGTAGGCTGTCACGGAGGTCCCGCCGGCCGGTCCGCGGGCCAATCAGGGTCCCGTAAGTGAGCGGTCGCGGCCCGGAATGCACGCCGGCCAGCAGGCACCGCCAGGCGGATAGGCGGTCACGGAGGTCCCGCCGGCCGGTCCGCGGGCCAATCAGGGTCCCGTAAGTGAGCGGTCGCGGCCCGGAATGCACGCCGGCCAGGAGGCACCGCCAGGCGGATAGGCGGTCACGGAGGTCCCGCCGGCCGGTCCGCTGGCCAATTACCTCCAGCCGAGCGGATATGAACTTTATTAGCACCTTCTACGAGATGGCGGAGCCTTATTCGACAACCAGCACCTCGGCTTAGCATTTTCCACGGCCCGCTGATCTTCCAGAAGACGTCCAGCCGGTTTCCTCCTCACATTTTAAGCCGGCCGAGGCTTCCGGCACCCCGGCTAAGCTTTCTCCACGGCCCGCTGAGCTTCCAGAAGACCTCCAGCCGGTTCTCCCGGTGCTTTCCTCCTCACGTTTTAAGCCGGCCGAGGCTTCCGGCACCCCGGCTAAGCTTTTTCCCACGGCCCGCTGAGCTTCCAGGGGACCTCCGGCCGGTTCTCCGCGCGCTTTCCTCCTCACTTTTAAGCCGGCCGAGGCTCCAGGCACCTCGGCTAAGCGTTTTGAACGGCCCGCTGAGCTTCCAGGGGACCTCCAGCCGGTTCTCCGCGCGCCCCCCTCCCAACTTTTTAAGCCGGCCGAGGCTCCAGGCACCCCGGCCAAGCCTTTCCCACGGCCCGCTGAGCTTCCAGGGGACCTCCAGCCGGTTCTCCGCGCGCCCCCCTCCCACCTTTTTAAGCCGGCCGAGGCTCCAGGCACCCCGGCCAAGCCTTTCCCACGGCCCGCTGAGCTTCCAGGGGACATCCAGCCGGTTCTCCGCGCGCCCCCCTCCTAACTCGACGCCCGAGGAGGCTCCAGGCACCCCGGCTGAGCCTTTTCGGCGGCCCGCTGATCTCCCGGAGGTCGCAACGGGGAATTGCCTCCCTCTCGCGGACACGGCGCGTAAATGCACCGCCTCTCGCACTTGGCGCACACTCACTCGCATCGCTACGCCTCCCGCGGCACTTTAAGCGACCGGGACCACCGCGAGCGCGGGCGATGACTAAGAGGCTCCCCGGCCGGCCTCGCGGAGCTCCGACGCTCCCCCGCGGGACTTCCGGCGGCCGGCCGGAGCCTCGGCACGGCTGCCGCACTCCCTAATAACACCCCGCGGGCCCCCGCGAGCCGAACGCTCGCTGCCGCGGGCGACCCGTGGTACCCCACGTGCCGAGGCGGACGCGTGACGGCGCGGGAGCCCTCGGCACTATATCACGGTCACGCATGTAGTCAAATCGTGTAAAATCACCGTTAGTTTATTCACAATATACGTAATAATTAAATACATATCAACACCGCGTATATTATTAATAAACATATGTATGTATTTATTTAATAATTAAATAAATATTAACATCGCGTATAATCATGCGGGCTCCGGGGGAAGGGGCCGATTTTTCGCCGTTCGTGGCCGACCGGGGAACCGGCGAAGGCGGACGCATCGCGGCGCGAGAGCCGTTGGCACTTTGGAAAAAAATAAAATAAAATTCGCCGACCGGGCTCCGGGGAAGAGGCCGATTTTTGGCCGTTCGTGGCCGACTTGGGAACCGGCGAAGGCGGACGCATCGCGGCGCGAGAGCCGTTGGCACTTTGAAAAAAAAAAAAAAAAAAAAAAAAAAAAAAAATTCGCCCACCGGGCTCCGGGGGAAGAGGCCGGCTTTTCGCCGTTCGCGGCCGACCGGGGAACCGGCGAAGGCGGACGCGCTCTCCAACGAGCCCCGCCGGCCGGAGGAAGTGCGCCCTCTGGCGGACACGCCGTTGTAAATGAATGGGGTTTGGCACTTAGTGCATTTTTCGCCCAAGTCGAAGCGCGCTCCGGGCGAGGAGGCCGGATTCTCGCCACCCGTGGCCGGCCGGGGAACCGGCCAAGGCGGATAGGCTTTCACGGAGGTCCCGCCGGCTGGTCCGCGGGCCGATTAGGGTCCCGCGAGTGAGCGGTGGCGGTCCGGAATCCAGGCCGGCCAGGAGGCACCGCCAGGCGGATAGGCTTTCACGGAGGTCCCGCCGGCTGGTCCGCGGGCCGATTAGGGTCCCGCGAGTGAGCGGTGGCGGTCCGGAATCCAGGCCGGCCAGGAGGCACCGCCAGGCGGATAGGCTTTCACGGAGGTCCCGCCGGCTGGTCCGCGGGCCGATTAGGGTCCCGCGAGTGAGCGGTGGCGGTCCGGAATCCAGGCCGGCCAGGAGGCACCGCCAGGCGGATAGGCTTTCACGGAGGACCCGCCGGCTGGTCCGCGGGCCGATTAGGGTCCCGCGAGTGAGCGGTCGCGGTCCGGAATCCAGGCCGGCCAGGAGGCACCGCCAGGCGGATAGGCTTTCACGGAGGACCCGCCGGCTGGTCCGCGGGCCGATTAGGGTCCCGCGACGTGAGCGGTCGCGGTCCGGAATCCAGGCCGGCCAGGAGGCACCGCCAGGCGGATACACTCTCTAACGAGCCCCGCCGGCTGGTCCGCCGGGGGAAGTGCGCCCTCTGGCGGACACGCCGTTGTAAATGAATGGGGTTTGGCACTTAGTGCATTTTTCGACCAGCGGCAACGCAGGCTGACGGGCGGCCGCTTCCACGGGCCGGCACTACTCTACGGAGGCGCTAGCCGCCTCCGGTGGGGGCCGTGTGATCTCGCTGGATGCCCGAGGACCTTCCGCCAGGCCCGGCCCCAGCTTTTGCGCGCGCCCGGTCCTATTACCTGGTGGAAGCTGGAGGCCGGGGCTCGGCAGCTCGCTGCCCGGGGGACCTTCCGCGAGGCCCGGCCGCAGCTTTTACGCACGGCCGCTGCTATTCTCTGGCTCCGGCTTCGTCCCGGAGGGTGCTTGGGGAACGGCGGCGCACACCGCGAACGGCCGGTGGCGGTCGGCTGGTGGCGGTCGGGGGTGGCGCTTGGGGATGGCGCTTGGGGATGGTGGCGGTCGGCTGGTGGCGGTCGGCTGGTGGCGGTCGCCTTGTGGCGGTCGGGGGTGGCGCTTGGGGATGGTGGCTGTCGCCTTGTGGCGGTCGCCTTGT
>NW_026061289.1:30000-41867 GCF_024217435.2 Syngnathus scovelli
CACGTGCCTGAAGGCCGCCTCGCGCCGGATTCGGCCCCGCTCATTCGTCGGAGTGACCGCCCGACGCGGGCATCGCTAGATTAGCCGTGGCCCCGATCCTTCCCCATCGACAGCCTTTCGCCCCCTGTACTCCGGCCTGTTAATAGAGGCGGCCGGTACCCCCACCTTGGATGAGCCAGAATCCTTGACGGACCATTCGCAGATTTTTGCCCGGGCTTTGTTTACCGAGGCGGCCGGTACCTCCGTCTGCCTTGGATGGACCGCATCCGCAGATTTTCGTCCGGCCTTAGCTTAAGGAGACGGCCGTTGCCTCCGATCCTCCGGGCTAGAGCCGGGTGAGGTCGTCTCGAACCACGTGCCTGAAGGCCGCCTACGCCGGATTCGGCCCCGCTCATTCGTCGGAGTGACCGCCCGACGCGGGCATCGCTAGATTAGCCGTGGCCCCGATCCTTCCCCATCGACAGCCTTTCGCCCCCTTCGCTCCGGCCTCTGAGGCGGCCGGTACCCCTTTCTTGGATGAGACAGAACCCTTGACGGGCCGTTCGCAGATTTTTGCCCGGGCTTTATTTACCGAGGCGGCCGGTACCTCCGTCTGCCTTGGATGGACCGCATCCGCAGATTTTCGTCCGGCCTTAGCTTAAGGAGACGGCCGTTGCCTCCGATCCTCCGGGCTAGAGCCGGGTGAGGTCGTCTCGAACCACGTGCCTGAAGGCCGCCTACGCCGGATTCGGCCCCGCTCATTCGTCGGAGTGACCGCCCGACGCGGGCATCGCTAGATTAGCCGTGGCCCCGATCCTTCCCCATCGACAGCCTTTCGCCCCCTTCGCTCCGGCCTCTGAGGCGGCCGGTACCCCTTTCTTGGATGAGAGAGAACCCTTGACGGGCCGTTCGCAGATTTTTGCCCGGGCTTTATTTACCGAGGCGGCCGGTACCTCCGTCTGCCTTGGATGGACCGCATCCGCAGATTTTCGTCCGGCCTTAGCTTAAGGAGACGGCCGTTGCCTCCGATCCTCCGGGCTAGAGCCGGGTGAGGTCGTCTCGAACCACGTGCCTGAAGGCCGCCTACGCCGGATTCGGCCCCGCTCATTCGTCGGAGTGACCGCCCGACGCGGGCATCGCTAGATTAGCCGTGGCCCCGATCCTTCCCCATCGACAGCCTTTCGCCCCCTTCGCTCCGGCCTCTGAGGCGGCCGGTACCCCTTTCTTGGATGAGACAGAACCCTTGACGGGCCGTTCGCAGATTTTTGCCCGGGCTTTATTTACCGAGGCGGCCGGTACCTCCGTCTGCCTTGGATGGACCGCATCCGCAGATTTTCGTCCGGCCTTAGCTTAAGGAGACGGCCGTTGCCTCCGATCCTCCGGGCTAGAGCCGGGTGAGGTCGTCTCGAACCACGTGCCTGAAGGCCGCCTCGCGCCGGATTCGGCCCCGCTCATTCGTCGGAGTGACCGCCCGACGCGGGCATCGCTAGATTAGCCGTGGCCCCGATCCTTCCCCATCGACAGCCTTTCGCCCCCTTCGCTCCGGCCTCTGAGGCGGCCGGTACCCCTTTCTTGGATGAGACAGAACCCTTGACGGGCCGTTCGCAGATTTTTGCCCGGCCTGTGTTTAAGGAGGCGGCCGGTACCTCCCTCCTTGGATGACCAACAACCCTTGACGGGCCATTCGCAGATTTTTGCCCGGCCTGTGTTTAAGGAGGCGGCCGGTACCTCCCTCCTTGGATGACCAACAACCCTTGACGGGCCATTCGCAGATTTTTGCCCGGCCTGTGTTTAAGGAGGCGGCCGGTACCTCCCTCCTTGGATGACCAACAACCCTTGACGGGCCATTCGCAGATTTTTGCCCGGCCTGTGTTTAAGGAGGCGGCCGGTACCTCCCACCTTGGATGACCCACTACCCTTGACGGGCCCATTCGCAGATTTTTGCCCGGCCTGTGTTTAGGGAGGCGACCGGTCCTCCGTAGCTTGATCGGATTTCCCTTCCGGCCTGTGTTTAAGGAGGCGGCCGGTCCTCCGTAGCTTGACCGGATTTCCCTTCCAGCCTGTGTTTAAGGAGGCGGCTGGTCCTCCCCGGTCGGTTGCCAAGCGACCGGGACCCGCAAGTGGGCAGGAACCGTCCACCCAACGCCGGCGAGCCGGGGCCGGTGGGGGCCCTACCAAGGCGGGTCTAACTTCAGGCGGTGCAAACGGGGGAGGGGGGTAAGGACGGCTGCCGGGAGCAGACAGCCGTCCCCGGGAGGGGGTAGTAGCTTCGCGGCGGCCGCCGGGAGCAGACGGCCGTCCGCGCATTCTGCCAATGCCTGTAGGACTTTGAATATTTCACAGCCGTGCTGTGGCACTTAGAAAATTTTTCAGAGACGTGGCACTTAGAAAGTTTTTCAGAGATGTGGCACTTTGAAAGTTTTTGAGAGATGTGGCACTTTGAAAGTTTTTGAGAGATGTGGCACTTAGAAATTTTTTGAGAGATGTGGCACTTAGAAATTTTTTGAGAGATGTGGCACTTTGAAAATTTTTGAGAAATGTGGCACTTAGAAAATTTTCTCTCTCTCTCTGGAAGTGCCGTGCCTTCTTCAGTTCTGCTATCCGAGCAGGGGACGCTTGCTGGCGGCCGTTACCAGCGCTCGGACCAGGCCCAATTGATTTGCATGGAAAACAATTGCGTCCCCCATGCTCGTTCTGACTATATTTTGCGAAAGGGGGGTAAAGTGATGAGTACACTAAGTGGGGGGACCAACCCATGTACTCTAGAAAAAGTACATGGGTTGACAAAAGACCAGTTGGTAATGCACCCCTGGTACCCAAACCCCTGGTACCTTTAGGCACTTAGAAAAAATTTCGCCCAAATTTGGAGGTCGCTCCAGGGGAAGAGGCCGAATTTTCGCCTATTACGGCCGACCGCGGGAACCAGCCGAGGCGGACGCTTTTCGGCGCAAGAGCCGTTGGCACTTAGAAAATATTCGCTAAACTTCAAAGGACCTCCAGGGGAAGAGGCCGAATTGTCACTTTTTCTGGCCGACATCGGGAACCAGCCGAGTCGGACTCTTTACGGCGGAGCAGCCGTTGGCACTTAGAAAATATTCGCCAAACTCGGCCGGACTTCCAGGGGAAGAGGCCGAATTGTCACTTGTTCTGCCCGACATCGGGAACCAGCCGAGTCGGACACTTTAAGGCGGAGCAGCCGTTGGCACTTAGAAAATATTCGCCAAACTTGAACGGACCTCCAGGGGAAGAGGCCGAATTTTCACCTGTTCTGGCCGACATCGGGAACCAGCCGAGTCGGACGCTTTAAGGCGGAGCAGCCGTTGGCACTTAGAAAATATTCCCCAAACTTGAACGGACCTCCAGGGGAAGAGGCCGAATTTTCACTTGTTCTGGCCGACATCGGGAACCAGCCGAGTCGGACGCTTTAAGGCGGAGCAGCCGTTGGCACTTAGAAAATATTCGTTAAACTTCAACTGACCTCCAGGGGAAGAGGCCGAATTTCCACTTATTCTGGCCGACATCGGGAACCAGCCGAGTCGGACGCTTTACGGCGGAGCAGCCGTTGGCACTTAGGAAATATTCGCCTTAACTCGGCCGGACTTCCAGGGGAAGAGGCCGGATTTTCACTTGTTCTGGCCGACATCGGGAACCAGCCGAGTCGGACTCTTTACGGCGGAACAGCCGTTGGCACTTAGGAAATATTCGCCGAACTCGGCCGGACTTCCAGGGGAAGAGGCCGATTTTTCACTTGTTCTGGCCGACATCGGGAACCAGCCGAGTCGGACCCTTTACGGCGGAACAGCCGTTGGCACTTAGGAAATATTTGCCTTAACTCGGCCGGACTTCCAGGGGAAGAGGCCGGATTTTCACTTGTTCTGGCCGACATCGGGAACCGGCCGAGTCGGACACTTTAAGGCTGAGCAGCCGTTGGCACTTAGGAAATATTCGCCTTAACTCGGCCGGACTTCCAGGGGAAGAGGCCGGATTTTCACTTGTTCTGGCCGACATCGGGAACCAGCCGAGTCGGACACTTTAAGGCTGAGCAGCCGTTGGCACTTAGGAAATATTCGCCTTAACTCGGCCGGACTTCCAGGGGAAGAGGCCGGATTTTCACTTGTTCTGGCCGACATCGGGAACCAGCCGAGTCGGACTCTTTACGGCGGAACAGCCGTTGGCACTTAGGAAATATTTGCCTTAACTCGGCCGGACTTCCAGGGGAAGAGGCCGAATTTTCACTTGTTCTGGCCGACATCGGGAACCAGCCGAGTCGGACTCTTTACGGCGGAACAGCCGTTGGCACTTAGGAAATATTCGCCGAACTTGGCCGGACTTCCAGGGGAAGAGGCCGATTTTTCACTTGTTCTGGCCGACATCGGGAACCAGCCGAGTCGGACTCTTTACGGCGGAACAGCCGTTGGCACTTAGGAAATATTTGCCTTAACTCGGCCGGACTTCCAGGGGAAGAGGCCGAATTTTCACTTGTTCTGGCCGACATCGGGAACCAGCCGAGTCGGACTCTTTACGGCGGAACAGCCGTTGGCACTTAGGAAATATTCGCCGAACTTGGCCGGACTTCCAGGGGAAGAGGCCGATTTTTCACTTGTTCTGGCCGACATCGGGAACCAGCCGAGTCGGACCCTTTACGGCGGAACAGCCGTTGGCACTTGGGAAATATTTGCCTTAACTCGGCCGGACTTCCAGGGGAAGAGGCCGATTTTTCACTTGTTCTGGCCGACATCGGGAACCAGCCGAGTCGGACTCTTTACGGCGGAACAGCCGTTGGCACTTAGGAAATATTTGCCTTAACTCGGCCGGACTTCCAGGGGAAGAGGCCGAATTTTCACTTGTTCTGGCCGACATCGGGAACCAGCCGAGTCGGACTCTTTACGGCGGAACAGCCGTTGGCACTTAGGAAATATTCGCCGAACTCGGCCGGACTTCCAGGGGAAGAGGCCGATTTTTCACTTGTTCTGGCCGACATCGGGAACCAGCCGAGTCGGACCCTTTACGGCGGAACAGCCGTTGGCACTTAGGAAATATTTGCCTTAACTCGGCCGGACTTCCAGGGGAAGAGGCCGGATTTTCACTTGTTCTGGCCGACATCGGGAACCGGCCGAGTCGGACACTTTAAGGCTGAGCAGCCGTTGGCACTTAGGAAATATTCGCCTTAACTCGGCCGGACTTCCAGGGGAAGAGGCCGGATTTTCACTTGTTCTGGCCGACATCGGGAACCAGCCGAGTCGGACACTTTAAGGCTGAGCAGCCGTTGGCACTTAGGAAATATTCGCCTTAACTCGGCCGGACTTCCAGGGGAAGAGGCCGGATTTTCACTTGTTCTGGCCGACATCGGGAACCAGCCGAGTCGGACTCTTTACGGCGGAACAGCCGTTGGCACTTAGGAAATATTTGCCTTAACTCGGCCGGACTTCCAGGGGAAGAGGCCGAATTTTCACTTGTTCTGGCCGACATCGGGAACCAGCCGAGTCGGACTCTTTACGGCGGAACAGCCGTTGGCACTTAGGAAATATTCGCCGAACTTGGCCGGACTTCCAGGGGAAGAGGCCGATTTTTCACTTGTTCTGGCCGACATCGGGAACCAGCCGAGTCGGACTCTTTACGGCGGAACAGCCGTTGGCACTTAGGAAATATTTGCCTTAACTCGGCCGGACTTCCAGGGGAAGAGGCCGAATTTTCACTTGTTCTGGCCGACATCGGGAACCAGCCGAGTCGGACTCTTTACGGCGGAACAGCCGTTGGCACTTAGGAAATATTCGCCGAACTTGGCCGGACTTCCAGGGGAAGAGGCCGATTTTTCACTTGTTCTGGCCGACATCGGGAACCAGCCGAGTCGGACCCTTTACGGCGGAACAGCCGTTGGCACTTGGGAAATATTTGCCTTAACTCGGCCGGACTTCCAGGGGAAGAGGCCGATTTTTCACTTGTTCTGGCCGACATCGGGAACCAGCCGAGTCGGACTCTTTACGGCGGAACAGCCGTTGGCACTTAGGAAATATTTGCCTTAACTCGGCCGGACTTCCAGGGGAAGAGGCCGAATTTTCACTTGTTCTGGCCGACATCGGGAACCAGCCGAGTCGGACTCTTTACGGCGGAACAGCCGTTGGCACTTAGAAAATATTCGTTAAACTTCAACTGACCTCCAGGGGAAGAGGCCGAATTTTCACTTGTTCTGGCCGACATCGGGAACCAGCCGAGTCGGACTCTTTACGGCGGAACAGCCGTTGGCACTTAGAAAATATTCGTTAAACTTCAACTGACCTCCAGGGGAAGAGGCCGAATTTTCACTTGTTCTGGCCGACATCGGGAACCAGCCGAGTCGGACGCTTTTCGGCGGAGCAGCCGTTGGCACTTAGAAAATATTCGTTAATCTTGAACGGACCTCCAGGGGAAGAGGCCGAATTTCCACTTATTCTGGCCGACATCGGGAACCAGCCGAGTCGGACGCTTTACGGCGGAGCAGCCGTTGGCACTTAGGAAATATTTGCCTTAACTCGGCCGGACTTCCAGGGGAAGAGGCCGATTTTTCACTTGTTCTGGCCGACATCGGGAACCAGCCGAGTCGGACCCTTTACGGCGGAACAGCCGTTGGCACTTAGGAAATATTTGCCTTAACTCGGCCGGACTTCCAGGGGAAGAGGCCGATTTTTCACTTGTTCTGGCCGACATCGGGAACCAGCCGAGTCGGACTCTTTACGGCGGAACAGCCGTTGGCACTTAGGAAATATTCGCCAAAATGTTCCGGACCTCCAGGGGAAGAGGCCGAATATTCACTCGTTCTGGCCGACATCGGGAACCAGCCGAGTCGGACACTTTACGGCGGAGCAGCCGTTGGCACTTAGGAAATATTCGTTAAACTTCAACTGACCTCCAGGGGAAGAGGCCGAATTTTCACTTGTTCTGGCCGACATCGGGAACCAGCCGAGTCGGTCTCTTTACGGCGGAGCAGCCGTTAGCACTTAGGAAATATTCGCCGAACTTGGCCGGACTTCCAGGGGAAGAGGCCGGATTTTCACTTGTTCTGGCCGACATCGGGAACCAGCCGAGTCGGACACTTTACGGCGGAGCAGCCGTTGGCACTTAGGAAATATTTGCCTTAACTCGGCCGGACTTCCAGGGGAAGAGGCCGGATTTTCACTTGTTCTGGCCGACATCGGGAACCAGCCGAGTCGGACACTTTAAGGCTGAGCAGCCGTTGGCACTTAGGAAATATTTACCTTAACTCGGCCGGACTTCCAGGGGAAGAGGCCGATTTTTCACTTGTTCTGGCCGACCGGGTGAACCGGCCGAGGCGGACACTTTACGGCGGAGCAGCCGTTGGCACTTAGGAAATATTCGCCAAAATGTTCCGGACCTCCAGGGGAAGAGGCCGAATTTTCACTTGTTCTGGCCGACCGGGGGAACCGGCCGAGGCGGACACTTTACGGCGGAGCACCCGTTGGCACTTAGAAAATATTCGCCAAAATGTTCCGGACCTCCAGGGAAAGAGGCCGAATTTTCGCTCGTTCGGGCCGACCGGGAGAACCGGCCGAGGCGGACACTTTACGGCGGTTGAGCCGTTGGCACTTAGGAAATATTCGCCAAAATGTTCCGGACCTCCAGGGGAAGAGGCCGAATTTTCACTTGTTCTGGCCGACCGGGGGAACCAGCCGAGGCGGACACTTTACGGCGGAGCACCCGTTGGCACTTAGAAAATATTCGCCAAAATGTTCCGGACCTCCAGGGAAAGAGGCCGAATTTTCGCTCGTTCGGGCCGACCGGGAGAACCGGCCGAGGCGGACACTTTACGGCGGTTGAGCCGTTGGCACTTAGAAATTATTCAGACTTCCATCAAACACACATCGGCCTTTTGCCGTCACTGCCCGGGATGGGCACCGTGGTAGCTCGGACAGTTCGTGTGACAGCTTCCGCTGGCACTTAGACAATTTTTAAAATGAAAATAAACAGTTCTGCACATACGTGCCGACTATATTTTGCGAAAGGGGGGTAAAGTGATGAGTACACTAACTGGGGGGACCAAGTACATAAAGCCTACCCCTGGTACCTCAGAGAGGCCGAATTGACACATTTTGTGTCCGACCGCGGGAACCAGCCGAGGCGGACGCTTTTCGGCGCAAGAGCCGTTGGCACTTAGAAAATATTCGTTAATCTTGAACGGACCTCCAGGGGAAGAGGCCGAATTTTCACTTGTTCTGGCCGACATCGGGAACCAGCCGAGTCGGACGCTTTACGGCGGAGCAGCCGTTGGCACTTAGGAAATATTCGTTAATCTTGAACGGACCTCCAGGGGAAGAGGCCGAATTTTCACTTGTTCTGGCCGACATCGGGAACCAGCCGAGTCGGACGCTTTACGGCGGAGCAGCCGTTGGCACTTAGAAAATATTCGTTAAACTTCAACTGACCTCCAGGGGAAGAGGCCGAATTTCCACTTGTTCTGGCCGACATCGGGAACCAGCCGAGTCGGACGCTTTACGGCGGAAGAGCCGATGGCACTTAGAAAATATTCGTTAAACTTGACAGGACCTCCAGGGGAAGAGGCCGAATTTTCGCTCGTTCAGGCCGACCGGAGGAACCGGCCGAGTCGGACACCTTACGGCGGAAGAGCCGATGGCACTTAGAAAATATTCGCCAAAATGTTCCGGACCTCCAGGGGAAGAGGCCGAATTTTCACTTGTTCAGGCCGACCGGAGGAACCGGCCGAGTCGGACACCTTACGGCGGAAGAGCCGATGGCACTTAGAAAATATTCGTTAAACTTGACAGGACCTCCAGGGGAAGAGGCCGAATTTTCGCTCGTTCAGGCCGACCGGAGGAACCGGCCGAGTCGGACACCTTACGGCGGAAGAGCCGATGGCACTTAGAAAATATTCGTTAAACTTGACAGGACCTCCAGGGGAAGAGGCCGAATTTTCGCTCGTTCAGGCCGACCGGAGGAACCGGCCGAGTCGGACACCTTACGGCGGAAGAGCCGATGGCACTTAGAAAATATTCGTTAAACTTGACAGGACCTCCAGGGGAAGAGGCCGAATTTTCGCTCGTTCAGGCCGACCGGAGGAACCGGCCGAGTCGGACACATTACGGCGGAAGAGCCGATGGCACTTAGAAAATATTCGTTAAACTTGACAGGACCTCCAGGGGAAGAGGCCGAATTTTCGCTCGTTCAGGCCGACCGGAGGAACCGGCCGGGTCGGACACCTTACGGCGGAAGAGCCGATGGCACTTAGAAAATATTCGCCAAAATGTTCCGGACCTCCAGGGGAAGAGGCCGAATTTTCACTTGTTCAGGCCGACCGGAGGAACCGGCCGGGTCGGACACGTTACGGCGGAACAGCCGTTGGCACTTAGAAAATATTCGTCAAAGTCGTCCGGACCTCCAGGGGAAGAGGCCGAATTTTCGCTCGTTCGGGCCGACCGGAGGAACCGGCCGGGTCGGACACGTTACGGCGCAACAGCCGTTCGCACTTAGAAAATATTCGTTAAACTTCACAGGACCTCCAGGGGAAGAGGCCGAATTTTCGCTCGTTCGGGCCGACCGGAGGAACCGGCCGGGTCGGACACGTTACGGCGCAACAGCCGTTCGCACTTAGAAAATATTCGCCAAAGTCGTCCGGACCTCCAGGGGAAGAGGCCGAATTTTCGCTCGTTCGGGCCGACCGGAGGAACCAGCCGGGTCGGACACGTTACGGCGCAACAGCCGTTGGCACTTTGAAAATATTCGCCAAAATGTTCCGGACCTCCAGGGGAAGAGGCCGAATTTTCGCTCGTTCGGGCCGACCGGAGGAACCGGCCGGGTCGGACACGTTACGGCGCAACAGCCGTTGGCACTTTGAAAATATTCGCCAAAATGTTCCGGACCTCCAGGGGAAGAGGCCGAATTTTCGCTCGTTCAAGCCGACCGGAGGAACCAGCCGGGTCGGACACGTTACGGCGCAACAGCCGTTGGCACTTTGAAAATATTCGCCAAAATGTTCCGGACCTCCAGGGGAAGAGGCCGAATTTTCGCTCGTTCAAGCCGACCGGAGGAACCAGCCGGGTCGGACACGTTACGGCGCAACAGCCGTTGGCACTTTGAAAATATTCGCCAAAATGTTCCGGACCTCCAGGGGAAGAGGCCGAATTTTCGCTCGTTCGGGCCGACCGGAGGAACCGGCCGGGTCGGACACGTTACGGCGCAACAGCCGTTGGCACTTTGAAAATATTCGCCAAAATGTTCCGGACCTCCAGGGGAAGAGGCCGAATTTTCGCTCGTTCAAGCCGACCGGAGGAACCAGCCGGGTCGGACACGTTACGGCGCAACAGCCGTTGGCACTTTGAAAATATTCGCCAAAATGTTCCGGACCTCCAGGGGAAGAGGCCGAATTTTCGCTCGTTCAAGCCGACCGGAGGAACCAGCCGGGTCGGACACGTTACGGCGCAACAGCCGTTGGCACTTTGAAAATATTCGCCAAAATGTTCCGGACCTCCAGGGGAAGAGGCCGAATTTTCGCTCGTTCGGGCCGACCGGAGGAACCGGCCGGGTCGGACACGTTACGGCGCAACAGCCGTTGGCACTTTGAAAATATTCGCCAAAATGTTCCGGACCTCCAGGGGAAGAGGCCGAATTTTCGCTCGTTCGGGCGCCGACCGGAGGAACCGGCCGGGTCGGACACTTTACGGCGCAACAGCCGTTGGCACTTTGAAAATATTCGCCAAAATGTTCCGGACCTCCAGGGGAAGAGGCCGAATTTTCGCTCGTTCGGGCCGACCGGAGGAACCGGCCGGGTCGGACACTTTACGGCGCAACAGCCGTTGGCACTTTGAAAATATTCGCCAAAATGTTCCGGACCTCCAGGGGAAGAGGCCGAATTTTCGCTCGTTCGGGCCGACCGGGAGAACCAGCCGAGGCGGACACTTTACGGCGCAACAGCCGTTGGCACTTTGAAAATATTCGCCAAAATGTTCCGGACCTCCAGGGGAAGAGGCCGAATTTTCGCTCGTTCGGGCCGACCGGGAGAACCAGCCGAGGCGGACACTTTACGGCGGTTGAGCCGTTGGCACTTAGAAATTATTCAGACTTCCATCAAACACACATCGGCCTTTTGCCGTCACTGCCCGGGATGGGCACCGTGGTAGCTCGGACAGTTCGTGTGACAGCTTCCGCTGGCACTTAGAAAATTTTTAAAATGAAAATAAACAGTTCTGCACATACGTGCCGACTATATTTTGCGAAAGGGGGGTAAAGTGATGAGTACACTAACTGGGGGGACCAAGTACATAAAGCCCACCCCTGGTACCTCAGAGAGGCCGAATTTTCGAATTCTGAGGCCGAGCTGGGGAACCAGACGAGGCGGACACTTTTCCGAGCGAGAGCCGATGGCACTTAGAAAATTTTCGGCTAAGTCGGCAGGACTTCCAGAGCGAGAGGCCGAATATTCGTCATCTGTGGCCGACCGGGGAACCAGCGAAGGCGGATAGGCGGTCACGGATGTCCCGCCGGCTGGTCCGCGGGCCAATTTGGGTCCCGTAATTTAGCGGTCGCGGTCCGGAATCCACGCCGGCCGGGGAACCAGCGCAGGCGGATAGGCGGTCACGGAGGTCCCGCCGGCTGGTCCGCGGGCCAATTTTGGTCCCGTAAGTGAGCGGCCGCGGCCCGGAATACACGCCGACCGGGGAACCAGCGAAGGCGGATAGGCGGTCACGGAGGTCCCGCCGGCTGGTCCGCGGGCCAATTGGGGTCCCGTAAATTAGCGGTCGCGGCCCGGAATTCGCGCCGGCCGGGGAACCAGCGCAGGCGGATAGGCGGTCACGGAGGTCCCGCCGGCTGGTCCGCGGGCCAATCGGGGTCCCGTAAGTTAGCGGTCGCGGCCCGGAATTCGCGCCGGCCGGGGAACCAGC
>NW_026061290.1:0-5000 GCF_024217435.2 Syngnathus scovelli
CGCCGTAAAGTGTCCGACTCGGCTGGTTCCCCCCGGTCGGCCAGAACAAGTGAAAAATCGGCCTCTTCCCCTGGAAGTCCGGCCGACTTAAGGCGAATATTTCCTAAGTGCCAACGGCTGTTCCGCCGTAAAGAGTCCGACTCGGCTGGTTCCCGATATCGGCCAGAACAAGTGAAAATTCGGCCTCTTCCCCTGGAAGTCCGGCCGAGTTAAGGCAAATATTTCCTAAGTGCCAACGGCTGCTCCGCCGTAAAGCGTCCGACTCGGCTGGTTCCCGATGTCGGCCAGAACAAGTGGACATTCGGCCTCTTCCCCTGGAAGTCCGGCCAGTTTGGCGAATATTTTCCTAAGTGCCAACGGCTGCTCCGCCGTAAAGTGTCCGACTCGGCTGGTTCCCGATGTCGGCCAGAACAAGTGAATATTCGGCCTCTTCCCCTGGAGGTCCGAACATTTTGGCAAATATTTCCTAAGTGCCAACGGCTGCTCCGCCGTAAAGAGTCCGACTCGGCTGGTTCCCGATGTCGGCCAGAACAAGTGAAAATTCGGCCTCTTCCCCTGGAGGTCCGTTCAAGATTAACGAATATTTTCTAAGTGCCAACGGCTCTTGCGCCGAAAAGCGTCCGACTCGGCTGGTTCCCGATGTCGGCCAGAACAAGTGAAAATTCGGCCTCTTCCCCTGGAGGTCCGTTCAAGATTAACGAATATTTCTAAGTGCCAACGGCTCTTGCGCCGAAAAGCGTCCGACTCGGCTGGTTCCCGATGTCGGCCAGAACAAGTGAAAATTCGGCCTCTTCCCCTGGAGGTCCGTTCAAGATTAACGAATATTTTCTAAGTGCCAACGGCTGCTCCGCCGTAAAGCGTCCGCTTCGGCTGGTTCCCGATGTCGGCCAGAACAAGTGAAAATTCGGCCTCTTCCCCTGGAGGTCCGTTCAAGATTAACGAATATTTTCTAAGTGCCAACGGCTCTTGCGCCGAAAAGCGTCCGCCTCGGCTGGTTCCCGATGTCGGCCAGAACAAGTGAAAATTCGGCCTCTTCCCCTGGAGGTCCGTTCACGATTAACGAATATTTTCTAAGTGCCAACGGCTCTTGCGCCGAAAAGCGTCCGCCTCGGCTGGTTCCCGATGTCGGCCAGAACAAGTGAAAATTCGGCCTCTTCCCCTGGAGGTCCGTTCAAGATTAACGAATATTTTCTAAGTGCCAACGGCTCTTGCGCCGAAAAGCGTCCGCCTCGGCTGGTTCCGCGGGTCGGACACAAAATGTGTCAATTCGGCCTCTCTGAGGTACCAGGGGTGGGCTTTATGTACTTGGTCCCCCCACTTAGTGTACTCATCACTTTACCCCCATTTCGCAAAATATAGTCGGCACGTATGTGCAGAACTGTTTATTTTCATTTTAAAATTGTCTAAGTGCCAGCGGAAGCTGTCACGCGAACTGTCCGAGCTACCACGGTGCCCATCCCGGGCAGTGACGGCAAAAGGCCGATGTGTGTTTGATGGAAGTCTGAATAATTTCTAAGTGCCAACGGCTCAACCGCCGTAAAGTGTCCGCCTCGGCTGGTTCTCCCGGTCGGCCCGAACGAGCGAAAATTCGGCCTCTTCCCTGGAGGTCCGGAACATTTTGGCGAATATTTCCTAAGTGCCAACGGCTGCTCCGCCGTAAAGTGTCCGCCTCGGCTGGTTCCCCCGGTCGGCCAGAACAAGTGAAAATTCGGCCTCTTCCCCTGGAGGTCCGGAACATTTTGGCGAATATTTCCTAAGTGCCAACGGCTGCTCCGCCGTAAAGTGTCCGCCTCGGCCGGTTCACCCGGTCGGCCAGAACAAGTGAAAATTTGGCCTCTTCCCCTGGAGGTCCGGAACATTTTGGCGAATATTTCCTAAGTGCCAACGGCTGCTCCGCCGTAAAGTGTCCGCCTCGGGCGGTTCACCGGTCGGCCAGAACAAGTGAAAATTTGGCCTCTTCCCCTGGAGGTCCGGAACATTTTGGCGAATATTTCCTAAGTGCCAACGGCTGCTCCGCCGTAAAGTGTCCGACTCGGCTGGTTCCCCCGGTCGGCCAGAACAAGTGAAAAATCGGCCTCTTCCCCTGGAAGGTCCGGCCGAGTTAAGGCAAATATTTCCTAAGTGCCAACGGCTGCTCAGCCTTAAAGTGTCCGACTCGGCTGGTTCCCGATGTCGGCCAGAACAAGTGAAAATCCGGCCTCTTCCCCTGGAAGTCCGGCCGAGTTAAGGCAAATATTTCCTAAGTGCCAACGGCTGCTCAGCCTTTAAGTGTCCGACTCGGGCTGGTTCCCGATGTTGGCCAGAACAAGTGAAAATCCGGCCTCTTCCCCTGGAAGTCCGGCCGAGTTAAGGCAAATATTTCCTAAGTGCCAAGGGCTGCTCAGCCTTAAAGGGCCCGACTCGTCTGGTTCCGATGTCGGCCAGAACAAGTGACAATTCGGCCTCTTCCCCTGGAGGTCTTTTCAAGTTTAACGAATATTTTCTAAGTGCCGACGGCTGCTCCGCCTTAAAGCGTCCGACTCGGCTGGTTTCCCGATGTCGGCCAGAACAAGTGACAATTCGGCCTCTTCCCCTGGAGGTCCTTTCAAGTTTAACGAATATTTTCTAAGTGCCAACGGCTGCTCCGCCTTAAAGCGTCCGACTCGGCTGGTTCCCGATGTCGGCCAGAACAGGTGAAAATTCGGCCTCTTCCCCTGGAGGTCCGTTCAAGTTTGGCGAATATTTTCTAAGTGCCAACGGCTGCTCCGCCTTAAAGTGTCCGACTCGGCTGGTTCCCGATGTCGGGCAGAACAAGTGACAATTCGGCCTCTTCCCCTGGAAGTCCGGCGAGTTTGGCGAATATTTTCTAAGTGCCAACGGCTGCTCCGCCGTAAAGAGTCCGACTCGGCTGGTTCCCGATGTCGGCCAGAACAAGTGACAATTCGGCCTCTTCCCCTGGAGGTCCTTTGAAGTTTAGCGAATATTTTCTAAGTTCCAACGGCTCTTGCGCCGAAAAGCGTCCGACTCGGCTGGTTCCCGATGTCGGCCAGAACAGGTGAAAATTCGGCCTCTTCCCCTGGAGGTCCGTTCAAGTTTGGCGAATATTTTCTAAGTGCCAACGGCTGCTCCGCCTTAAAGTGTCCGACTCGGCTGGTTCCCGATGTCGGGCAGAACAAGTGACAATTCGGCCTCTTCCCCTGGAAGTCCGGCCGAGTTTGGCGAATATTTTCTAAGTGCCAACGGCTGCTCCGCCGTAAAGAGTCCGACTCGGCTGGTTCCCGATGTCGGCCAGAAAAAGTGACAATTCGGCCTCTTCCCCTGGAGGTCCTTTGAAGTTTAGCGAATATTTTCTAAGTGCCAACGGCTCTTGCGCCGAAAAGCGTCCGCCTCGGCTGGTTCCCGCGGTCGGCCGTAATAGGCGAAAATTCGGCCTCTTCCCCTGGAGCGACCTCCAAATTTGGGCGAAATTTTTCTAAGTGCCTAAAGGTACCAGGGGTTTGGGTACCAGGGGTGCAGTACGAACTGGTCTTTTGTCAACCCATGTACTTTTTCTAGAGTACATGGGTTGGTCCCCCCACTTAGTGTACTCATCACTTTACCCCCCTTTCGCAAAATATAGTCAGAACGAGCATGGGGGACGCAATTGTTTTCCATGCAAATCAATTGGGCCTGGTCCGAGCGCTGGTAACGGCCGCCAGCAAGCGTCCCCTGCTCGGATAGCAGAACTGAAGAAAGGCACGGCACTTCCAGAGAGAGAGAGAAAATTTTCTAAGTGCCACATTTCTCAAAAATTTTCAAAGTGCCACATTTCTCAAAAATTTTCAAAGTGCCACATTTCTCAAAAATTTTCAAAGTGCCACATCTCTCAAAAATGTTCAAAGTGCCACATCTCTGAAAAACTTTTCTAAGTGCCACATCTCTGAAAAACTTTCTAAGTGCCACATCTCTGAAAAACTTTCTAAGTGCCACATCTCTGAAAAAATTTTCTAAGTGCCACAGCACGGCTGTGAAATATTCAAAGTCCTACAGGCATTGGCAGAATCCGCGGACGGCCGTCTGCTCCCGGCGGCCGCCGCGAAGCTACTACCCCCTCCCGGGGACGGCTGTCTGCTCCCGGCAGCCGTCCTTACCCCCCTCCCCCGTTTGCACCGCCTGAAGTTAGACCCGCCTTGGTAGGGCCCCCACCGGCCCCGGCTCGCCGGCGTTGGGTGGACGGTTCCTGCCCACTTGCGGGTCCCGGTCGCTTGGCAACCGACCGGGGAGGACCAGCCGCCTCCTTAAACACAGGCTGGAAGGGAAATCCGATCAAGCTACGGAGGACCGGCCGCCTCCTTAAACACAGGCCGGAAGGGAAATCCGATCAAGCTACGGAGGACCGGTCGCCTCCCTAAACACAGGCCGGGCAAAAATCTGCGAATGGGCCCGTCAAGGGTAGTGGGTCATCCAAGGAGGGAGGTACCGGCCGCCTCCTTAAACACAGGCCGGGCAAAAATCTGCGAATGGCCCGTCAAGGGTAGAAGGTCATCCAAGGAGGGAGGTACCGGCCGCCTCCTTAAACACAGGCCGGGCAAAAATCTGCGAATGGCCCGTCAAGGGTAGAAGGTCATCCAAGGAGGGAGGTACCGGCCGCCTCCTTAAACACAGGCCGGGCAAAAATCTGCGAATGGCCCGTCAAGGGTTGTTGGTCATCCAAGGAGGGAGGTACCGGCCGCCTCCTTAAACACAGGCCGGGCAAAAATCTGCGAACGGCCCGTCAAGGGTTCTGTCTCATCCAAGAAAGGGGTACCGGCCGCCTCAGAGGCCGGAGCGAAGGGGGCGAAAGGCTGTCGATGGGGAAGGATCGGGGCCACGGCTAATCTAGCGATGCCCGCGTCGGGCGGTCACTCCGACGAATGAGCGGGGCCGAATCCGGCGCGAGGCGGCCTTCAGGCACGTGGTTCGAGACGACCTCACCCGGCTCTAGCCCGGAGCGAAAAAAACACTCTTATAACCTGACCGACATGCGCCCATGACCCGCCTTG